>NW_021705903.1:36028-42994 GCF_003719475.1 Trypanosoma rangeli
AAGGAGGGTGCCGTAGGGCGTGCCGCAATGGTCCAATGGATTAAAGGAGGGCTGCGCCGAATTCTTTTCCGACCCCGCCGTGTGACGCCACCAACGACCACCGAGCATGACGTAGCCGAGGAGAAGCAGCAGCAACATCAGCAGCGGAAACACGAGAAATGCGGGGGTGGAGAGTCCCAGTGCCTGCTTTCGAATTCTATACATTGTGGAACACCAAGCCCCTGCGGGAAAGCTTAACCAGCACCGCTTGTTACCCTGGCCATCCGCAGAGTAAAGGGAGGAGACGGGCATACAACTGAGGCACAAATTACAGATACAGTGGCGTGCACAACTGAACGTGTGGATGCTCCCACCGCGGCGGCAAGCAGCCTCATAAATAAAAATAACGGAGATTCTTCTTTCTGGTTCAGTAGACACAACGGCACTCACAACCCACTGGGCAGCAGGTTACATTGTTATCCTGCCACCAAGCAAGGATGTGCGCAACGTGTCCTCCGTGTCCACAGTGAGCACACTGAACAATGAGACACCCGTCATTTTTAGCAGGGGCCAAAACAGCCTTGTCGCCACTTGCAGAGTTACCATCAGAGCTACTATTATGTCTCCATGCTGTGTTCCGCAGCAACGGAAGCCCACATACGGCACATTCTTTGATCGGTATGTGGTGCACATGGGCGACTGTGTCGCCGCCGTCAATGCACGCTTCACAGTCCCCGCTTTTTCTGGTGAGAGACTGCGGTAGTTTTTTTGCACGGTATGCATTCATGATGGCGTTCCTTGCAAGTTCTGCCTCGCGAAACTTGTTGTTAGATCCCACCGTAGCAAATATCACGACCACGAGCGAGACGCAACGGTAACACTCCACGGGGTCAATGAGGTGGGCAGTTATGTCGAACAGCGCGGGTCGATCGTTTAGTACGGCTGGCAGTAAGAGGCAGCATATAGCTACCCCCGCCCAAAACGGCCTCCGCTGCTTTTGCAAGGCCTTAACGAGTCCGTGCAACGCGGGAACCAGCAGCTGTAACGCATACCGCAAAGAGGCGGACGGCGACACCCCTTTTACTAAGTGACGCAACATCACAAACAAATTTGAGACACCATTGAGCACCTTTTCCTCCCGAGAGATGCGGGCATTCAGGCACAAAGCCACAGCTGGGTCCTCGGCATAAAGACAAACGTCGTTCAGCTCGTAGGCGTCTGTCTGCAATATGTTTTTTGCAACAAGCAGAGATGGTAGCACCGCGCCAGGCAGGTCACTTCGAACCGACGTGATGCGAAGCGCCTGCTGTGCGCGTCGGCTGTGGCGATCATAATGACGCGAATGATGTTGACTATGGTGCTCACGCAGCTGCCCTCCGGCCTCCATGTAATCCGTGCAAAACCTGTTCCAGCCCACCCCACAGTTATGTGGCACCATCCCATCCGACGTCACTGTCAACATTGAGAGTTCTGTCGTGCCTGTGACAGTTTTGCCGTCCTTATTCTCCTCCTCATCGTTCTTGACCCCCTGCGGAAGTCGTCGCATTCCCCACGCGACGACGTCGCCACGGGGCATAAAGGCGGCTGCAAAGCCACGCCCAGGACGTTGCACTCTGTTTCCCCCCACCTCGTTCATCAAGTGCACTCCACGCCCTTGCTGGAGGTAACGGTCAACCGCCACATCCTCCTCCAGCAAGGTCATATTTCCACTGGAGCTGTGACTCATGAGAAAATGCTGGGGTGCGGGCAGGATGCAACCCACATCCAACTCCAGTGCGGCCCACCAATTGCAAAGAAACGTAAAATCAGACAAAAACGGTGACTCTACAACACCGACGACGCCCTTGTCGCCGTTCCCATTAGTACCGTTGCTACTGTGACTTACACCGCCGCCGCTTCCACCATTGTATTTGCTGTTCTTATTCTTGTTGCTGCTACCGCCCAGACTTGGATACATCTCCACCGAAGTGATGCCCGTCGGTAATTCTGTCTGCGACGCCAACGGTGCGGCGTCATGTTGCAAGGGGCGGCGGTACACGGGGCCACCTCCCGCGTTACCTAAGCATACAGCAAGATATGTCTTCTTGGCCTCCGGCAGGCGTGACAACACCTCCTCCATTAGGAACGAATGGGGCCTGACGACCGGATGCTCCACCTCGTTGCTGGTGCTTGTCTGACGCCCGTCGAGAAATTGCCAAAGGCAGGGTTCCTTGGGGTAAGCAACGCTGAAGATGACATCCCACTCCAGGCGCACGACAAGGGATGAGGAGCGAAGGTCAAACTGTGTGCCGCCTGCAACGGCGCGCTCAAAACGAATCTTGACGACCATCGTTCCGTTAGGGCATTTCACGATGTCACTCACTGCGATGGAGCGACGAGGAGATGTGTGGCACCGCGGCGTTTCTGCATGTGCAAGGCTTTCGAAGGATGCGGCAATACGTTTGGAAACGTCCACATCACGCCTGACAGCATCCACGCACAACATGCTGTGCCGCTGATTACCTACTCGGTGTACTTGGCGGCAATGCGTAGATGACGCAGGCAAACGAACCCACCACCGCTATCACCGACGACAACCCTGAAAGAAACCAACACTGACTTGCTGGAGGTGTTTTCTTCCTCATATATAAAATATGTTGGTTTTGTACGGGAAGTTGTAGAAAAGGAGAGAACAGGACACGTGAAGGGAAAGGACAGCACACCGCCAACCGGGAAAAAGTAAATAAACACATTAGTCACAACACCTACATGCAGGCACACGTATTTCTACTCACATCGCTGACATGCATCGGAGTCACCTATTTCTTCCGCCTCCTCTCACTCAACCGCTGCGTTGAGCTATGCTCCCTTCTCCCTCAGAACTCCTCTAGTTTGGGCTCCGGACCGTACATAATCTTTTCTCCAAACAACGACTTCATCTGCCACTCATCCCGCAAGCGTTCCTCAACCCTAGGCTCAATAAACTTCTTGAAAAACCACGACCGTCGCACCGAGACCTGCTTCCAGTAGTTGTGCAGACGCACCTGTGATTTGCAGTAAAACTTCACGATAGACTCCTGGAGCACCTCCAACATGGATGGACCGGCGGCGGAGAAGTACATTTCCTCCGCCTCGAGCGCCGTGACGGGCCGACCCCTGTCCTTGCGACGCTTCACTTCCTGCTCCACAGCCTGGTAAAGCTCCTCGCGGAAGTCGGCAGGGGGCTTAAACTCCAGGTCCATCCAGTGCCCGCCGCTGTACCCCTTCACCTGCGGGAAGCGCACAAGATTTTTGGTGAGCTCCGGCACCTCGTCCTTGTTGATCTCGTAAAACTTAAGGCCTGGGAGTCGCTCAGCACTCTGGTGGCAGAGAAACTCAAAACTCTTGTCCACGGCGTTGCAAGCGGTGCAGCGGTTCTGGTGGTACCGCACCACCATCACATCATCGCTCTTCGCAAAAATACTGCAGCTTCTCCCGCATCTCTTCCACGGAGCGAATAGGCTTGACGCACTTTGTGGGGAAATTCGTCCAGATTGGATTCAATGCCCGCTCATTTTTGGTGCTCAACCCACTGCGAATCCCCGCACTGTTCATCATGAGCGATTTCATTTTGTGTGAGGGGGATTGGTAGAGTTCAAGCTTCTCCCGACGCTGTCGAATACCCTCGATGACCTTCGCAGTGCCGCCCCCCGTGGCGGGTGCATCCCGAAAAGGATCCCCACTCATCCCAGCTCAGCCTCGCTATAGCGCAGCTGCCACTCTCACCCACGGCGACCGGCCCACGCGGACGTCTCCTCGCTGTGCGATCGCTACAGCAACCTCCACTACTACCACCAAGAAGAATCAACGCACCACCAGCCCTGTTTGACTCCGCAGATAGCGTTCCTCCCTAACTACTGCTCCCCCCACCCCGTGATGCTGCCTGCTTACCTCGCTGCAGCCCTTGCAGGACGCACGCCGGGGGGAGAAGAAAACAAAACTAAAGAAAAAAAGAGAGACAGGAAACAAAAAAAACAACAACAACACCGCAAAGGCAAAGGTAGGCAGGCACACCACATAAAAAAATCAGACAGGCAGGGGGGACAGGAATAAAAAGGGGTGAGGGGGAAGGAGTGGAAAAATGAAAGGCCAAGGAGCTGAAGGCATACAAGAGAACGACTACGACCGCGCAAACAAACACGACATCTACTACACACGCAACAAACAAAAAAAAACGGGTCTGGAGGGGGGAGGGGGAGGGAAAGTAAACGCTTACACCGAGGCGTCGCCCACATCATCTTCTGCCGCAAGTCACACGAGCCTTCGTCCACGGCTGCCACTCCCACTGGAGCCCGCCCTCTTCTCGCTCTTAGTTCTCGTTTTTTACTTCCCAGCATAAACAAGAAAAATAGATAAAGGAGACACTGGAAAACGGAATAATAATAGTCATTCATCAAAAGGGAATGTGTAGTGCCCGCCGCCACCCCTTCTCCCTCGCTGCAAGCTTTTTTTTTGTTTTCCTTTTCGTGTATTCGCCCCAAATATAAATACGCCAAAAAAATGCATTTGCAGATATATGCACACTGGAGTAACGTACTACACGGCGGTGCGATCGCCATAGACGGGTGAAGAATGTGACCCGCGCACGCCTCGCCGCAGGTCACAAGGCGGAGACAACCAGCGGACCACCCAGCAACGGCGTTGACGATGGCAACCACACCCGCACCGGAAAACACCACCACCATCATAATAGCGGCAAATAAACGATTCCCCCGTCACGGTGACACGCAAAGAGAGAAAAAAGACAGCGGCAACAACAACAATAAGGATGGATAAGAAAAAAAATCTACAGAACGAAGGATTAAGAACACTGCGAGGGGAGAAGATGGAGAGAATGAACGAGGTATGCAGGGAGGTGCATCGGGTACTGTCTGCATATATGCCTGTGGAAACAAGACCAAATTTTCGTGTCCACACCGTTTCTCCCCACCCCCACTTCGTTCTTCTTCTTTTTTCCTCCGGGGCGGAACATCTTTTCATTCCGGTTATTATTGTTCCTTTTTTTTCTTTTAACGCTTGATTTCCCTTGCAATCCTCGTTGTCAATGAATGGCGCTTCAGCCACACTCATCGATGTGTGCGTGACACCGCCGCTGGACCACCTCTCGTCTCCCCCCGCCACACACCGGCAGAAGCATCCATGCGTGTCAGGAGAAGCGGTAGACGACACAAAACACCCCCCCCCAAAAAAAAAACAAAAACAAAAACAACAACAACAACAACACCAGCAACGATGCCGCCTCAAATAAACGAGAAAAACAACAAATCGTAAAATGCAAGCAAAAGGAAAATAAATAATCTAATCAACACGCACACACACACAAAAGGAAATCTGTGAGCCATTCCTTGGACAATTTTTATTTTCCCGTTTTTTTTAGCTTTCCTTCTAGGCGGTCTCCACGCTATGGGAGGCGGGCACCATCGTTATTGGCGGTGCGCCTTGATCCCTTTACCCGACCCCGCCTCCACCACACGACAGCACCCCGCGGCCATCACCATCCCCTACACACACACGCCTCTCGTTCATCCTGTCACCAGCAACGTCAAAAATAAGTATTGTTTGTCACTTGCGTGTGTCGTCGTGTCATATACCTCCCCCGCGCCTTGCTACTCCATCCCCCCTCCATGATTTACATACGCCACCTCAAGGTCTTCCTTGTTTGTCGGCATCCCCGTTTGGGTTCTACTCTTCCTGCCGGATTCCTACGTTAAGTTCAACTCCTTTTCACCCCTCGTCATGGACATTCCCTCGCCCTTCCTTCCATTACTTCACTTCACGCATCTCCAAGCAATCTACATTGGGGCAACGTATGGAAAAGGCAATATATATATATATATATATATTTAAACCACACATGCACATACATAAGGAGAGAGAAAAAACATGGACCTAAATAATAATGCTTACATAATGGCCCTAAAAGCGAGAGGGAAAACTACAATGGACAGGAAGGAGTGCAAAGAGTAAAGGAAAACAGGGCAGATAAAAAAAAAAAGAAACTAGTAGATCGACGCATCTCCAAAATACAGTATACGTGCAAAAAGCCATCATCTCTCTTTTTACGTCCTTATGAGGAGTGTGTTTGCGTGTGTGGGTAGGTGCAGCTCTATACATACGTGGGCACAGACACAGCTTCTTCTTTGTTTATGTTCTCCTTTTTTGTTTCACAGTGTTGAGGCACGACATTGCACCCCATGCTAGACGTAGACAAACGTGCAGTGCCATATCACCCCTCGTAGACGCCTCGCATCGGTTCAACGGCTCCCCTTCCTTTAATCCCCTGCTTCCCCCATTTCCTACTCCTCAAAAAAAAAAAATCCCTTTCTCTAACCAGCTTACAGAGCATTCACATAACTAAAGCTCGTCAAAACCAGCAGCGACTTTCTGCACATTATTATTGCTGGGCTCCGTGATCCTGCCGTTTGACACAGAAACTGACAAACGGCCCATTTTTTTTGATGATCTTCTCGACCCAAACTCATGAAGACCGGCCGCCACATTCGCGTTTGGCGTTCCTTCAGAAGCACCGCCAAGCTCATTGTAAGAATCCTGCTGGTCGCTCTTAGCTGGACTCAAATCCCCGATACTTGAACTCTTGCTGCTAATTAAAATGGAGCTACGCGAAGGTTTATCTCCCGCCACTTCCACTGCGGAGAGCGGCGCCGCCTGGTGCTGCTCCTTGAGGGAGGAAGTGGATGACTCAAAGTCATCATCCACGGGGTACTCGTCCTTCTTCGGGGTGTCGTGCTTCACCTCCTCTGGAGTCCCAGCCTCTACTGCGGAGAGCGGCGCCGCCTGGTGCTGCTCCTTGAGGGAGGAAGTGGATGACTCAAAGTCATCATCCGCGGCGTACTCGTCCTTCTTCGGGGTGTCGTGCTTCACCTCCTCTGGAGTCCCAGCCTGTACTGCGGAGAGCGGCGCCGCCTGGTGCTGCTCCTTGAGGGACGAAGTGGATGACTCAAAGTCATC
>NW_021705905.1:0-41201 GCF_003719475.1 Trypanosoma rangeli
ATCGTTATAAACAGCATGTAAACACCCGTATATACATACATCGCAAGACACGGGCGTTTTTTTATCCATTTGCTTGGCTGACCCAAAACAAATAATAATCAATGAAACTGCCTCTTCAATTGGAGTTATCAACCATTTTCAATACCACCAATACAAATCAGACACTCCACTTATACCCACGCTTACAAATGCACATCTCAAAAACCTCAAAACAATGTTGGAGGAAGGATGCTAGACTCCAACACCCACCCCCTCCCCTCTCTCCATCGCAATACCGTCCACACACTCTTTGGTTCTGGTTTTGCTTCAGAAACACAGTAAAACATCAAAAACAAAAAAAACAAAAACAAAAACAAAACGGAAATATCAAAAAAAAGTGGAAGCCTTTTTTGTAGCGTGCTGCAGGCAAGTCCGGCTTTCCGACTTAGCAACAGTTGGGAGTATAACAATGACAACAACAACAACATCTGTTTCCATAGAGCCATGTTATATATATATATCATATATATATATATAAACTCTCCAGGTGGCATATGTGCATATGTATGCATGTGTATTATATACACATACCGCAGCATCTCATGTTGAGTAATATCTTTTATCTCTTCCATTTGAAATCTCCTTTTCCGCACTTTTTTCCTCCCACAGTGCAGAAAAACATGCCCTCTCTTGCGTCTCCGTATTTGCAATGCAGACAAGCCTCACCCCCCGTTTTTTTTGTTTTTTGGTTCCAGTGTAAACTGAACATCTACTTCCTCATAAATTCAAAGTGAAGCGTCATCAGCTCCAGTCTTTTATTTTTCTTTTTGACTTTCCTGCACTGCTTCATCGGGGGCTGCTACTACTCACGCGTTTTCCACCGCTTGCTGGACCGCCCCGCATTGCTGTCAGATACGGCAGACGCACGCTACGTAGCATGCCTACACTACAAGAAACTACTGTGTTCGTTCCTTGAGATGACAACACGCAGCTAGGCGTTGACATCAGAGCCGGTAGAGGCTGGGTTCCGCCTCTTAACCCAAGGGGCGCTAAGCGCCTCTTCAGAGTTCGTTTCCACAACTCATTGTGCTTAAAGCCACCAACTCCGCTTAAAAGCTGATTCGGCATGAATGAAGTGCCACATGCAATTCGGTTCTTTTGAAGCTGAGAACCGAGTGCTTCACGTGTATGTTCACTGAACCCAATGCCCTGCTGGCCCACCACCTTCAGGTTGGTCGTGGTGGTCGCCAGCTGTATCAACTCCGCACCAGCTGTGTCGGTGAGAGGGTTATCAGAGAGGTCCAGCAGTTCAAGTGATGGGTGACCTTCAAGTACGGAACACAGCTCGTGAACTCCGGCGTCATGAATGTTGTTGTGACTAAGATCCAAGGAACGAAGACAACTCAGTCTCGGTAGCAATGCAATGAATGGCCTCATATCAGCGTCGCACAAGTCCATCTTGGCAAGAGCCACCGAGGAGGTGTCACGCTCAGAATCAATGCGTTGCAAAATTTTCAGCAATTCTTCATTGGATTGAATATGATGTTGTAAACAATTCAATACGTAGGTAGAACGTAGTAAGGGCTGCATCTTGGGGGAAACCAGTGCATCGTAGCTCTGAATATACGGTAAAAGTTCATTGTCAATATCTTCTTTAAATTTTGCAAAGGCCTCATCCCCTGTTTTTGAATCCGCATGAATGTATTCCTTTAAAAAAACCAATTGCATCATTTCAACTAACATATGCATGCCCTCATCGAGATAAAGTTTGTTATATAGTTCTTCCATATAGTGATAACGGGATCGGTTGCGGGGGTTGCTGTCCGCCTTCAACGCCTCATCGCTTTCAGGCCTTGCAATCCAGCTGGCTTGAAACTTATTCACCGCATCTTCTTCCGTTCGTGAGGTACGCGGTGTTTCTACGTCATATATATCCTCACTCTCAAATTTGGATTCGGAAGTGTAAAACGGCAGCGGAAAAAACGGTTTTTCCTGGTCTGACCCCACAGTTGGGGCACTGATAGTCACATGTGACTCATGCTTGCTTCCATGCCCTCTTCCAATGCTCTGCCGTTCAGACCTACTTTGCGTACTGGAATTGATGTTATAGGCATCATTAGATGTGAATGCAACAGGCAGAGTGTTCTCCTGACTGGTCGCTTCGCCTTCTTTACCTTGACTTTTACTCGCCACATTTTCCATTCTTTGCAGTTCAGACCTCGGAATGACACCGTTTTTAATTATAAGCTCTTTCGATTCCTGTATAAGTTCAGATAAGACGGTATGGGCCCTATCCAGCGTGCCACCTGGCAAAATATCTGTCTGACGTACCAGCTGAATGTCCTCTCTCAGCATCTTCAGAAGTAGCTCTATCATCGTCTGGTATTGCATACACATAACACGGTAGTTAATACCACCATTCAGGTACTGAAATAGCTCAGATGCCGCGATGCAAAGTTCACGCTCGTGAGAGTAGCTTGACCTATGCGGGCTGTTAGATGTTGTCTTAGAGGATAGGTGGACCGTTGGAACGGAAAGAAGGCCGTTTGCGCTCAAACTGGCAAGAGGAACCGACGATTTTCCCTCAAAAGCCGCAGAGCCCAGTGTGAGGGCGTGCCACAATGTAGACTGACTTTGTGAACTCTGCATCAACTGCCGCTGGAGGGCTCCATACTTCGCGTTGATGTTCGTCACGAGTTGCTCTAGCCTCTCCAGTTTAATATCGGTGAAAGCACTATCAGTGTTCTCGGCCATGCTGACAGTAGACATCACCACACTGCGACCCTCACCGATACACACAACGGGAGATATATATATATATATATACTAAACTGCTGGGTGATTGTCGCAGAGAGACGACTTCTATTTCCACACACCCGCACACTTCTGTGGGAAGGCACTGAGATGATTTTATTTTTGGCTTTTGATGTGGACTGAGAAGAGAAGTCCCCCCATCCCCACCGAATAAAAATAAATAAATAGGGGGAGGGGGGAAACAGTATATACCGATACATTCAATGCAAATGAATAGCCAAATCCAGACTGTCATTGACTGCTGAACAGTGCATGTATGCCTCTAAGGAGTTTGTCTTACATTACATACATACGCACAAATATCGTATTTCAAAAGACACACTGTTGGAGATGTACGTGAGAGAAAACACATGAAGGTGAAGCGTAAAAAACAAATCCGTTGGGCATTTACCTTGACATACACACACATACGTACAAAAAGAAAGAAAGTAAACATCCAGAATAAGAAGAAGCGGTAAAAAAATAATAAAAAAAATTTTTTTTTTAAAAAAATGGTGTGTGACTTAAACTGCCTCCAGCACCGCCTCTTTGCCTTTTTCTTTTTCCGTTTAATGCGTCACACGTATCGCAAATAACCAAATTACACAGATCTGTACATGTAAACTGTCGCTTTTTTTTTTTAATTATATATATATATATATATATTTCTGGTGTCGGTGCATTTCATTTTCTTCCATTTTTCACAGGAGTTGACAAGTAACTTTCTCCGTCATCGTCTCCCTTCTCCCAATCCACAGTTTCACTCTCAAATTCCTCTGATCCCATGGCCATATCGGAAGAGAAGGATAGGGCAGGCGTGAGTCTTGAGTTGCCATGCCCATCTCCAGCCTCCGTCATGGAGTTCATCGCTGAATTCACCTGCTCTGCCAGCCGCCGATTTTCCTCCACAAGCACAGCATTTGCCTGCCTCAACCCATTTTCCAGCATCTTCCACTCCTCTTGTTGCTTCTTCTCCTGCATTTGATAGCGCTGGATTTCCCTCCGGTAATGCTCCCGCTCAGACTCCGTCTTTTGACACCTCTTTACAATGTCATCGTAACGTCGTTGAATTTCATCTGCTACCCGTTGCATTGCATCCGTTCTGTTTTTCTGTTCCATCGCCACGCGATCGCGTCTACCACAGAGTGCACATGCGTCTTCTGGACAAGCAGGCGGCCTCAGGGGTGGCTTTAGGCTTTCCTTCACTAAACCGCTATTTGCAAGGGCTTTTACGCGAAGTTTAATATGCCTCAGAGACTCGGTGGCATCATGTATCATGTCACAAATGACTCTCGGCGTCATTTCATACTCGCTCGGTAAATTATACTCCAGTTTAAAAAATGCTGCACTGTCAAAATCGTGACTATACAGCGCATTGATCTCTTCTGGTGTACAGTCGGTGACACCCATATCTGCAAGATCCTTCCTTGTAATAAACTGAATACGTTTTTTGGCATCACCACCTTTTTTCGTCATAGGTTCCGCGTTTTCAAACATAGAGGTTGAGGCTGGCGTGGGTGAGCTTGGCTTCCCTGAGAGTTGCGCGTGCTCATCATCTTTGGCATCACACTCGACATCTAAGGTGGCAGCGCCCACCGAGGCAGATTTGCGTCGCATCCCATTCCAGCGTTCAAACACATCAAACACACGCTGGCGGTGCTTCTTCTCTATTTCATAGGAACCCACCGCACGAGCAATCTCTGCCCACTTCGTCGTCGCTACTTTTGAGGACGGTCCAGGAGAAGGCAATAAAAGACAATCATACAGTGGCTCACATGTGTCGTCTACCGCCTGTACTGCTTCTGAGAGCGCAGCAAGAAGTCGATAGGACTCAACGTACAACTCGTCTCGTGCCACCTGTTTCTCTTGCTGTTTAAGAGCATTCATGTGGGTCGTGGGGGCGTCAAACACTTTATTTGTCTCACTGGATCCCGCATTCTGTGACGTATACAATTCTTCTAGTCCTTTTATTGTCATCTGTGTGTAGGCATCCTCCAATTCCATTAGCATATGCAAGTGCTCATCAGCAGGGTGTTTTGAAAAATTCTTATCCTTCAGTTGTAGACGTTCAATGAGTGTGTCATACATAGAGGCCCTGTACTCAAGTTCACCATTTGCACGGCGCAGCATCGCTTCTTCCTGCCTCCCTTTCCTCACCTCATCTCGCAACAAAATAAGTTCCTCCACATCTTTTCGAGAAGCCATAATCAACTCTTGACGTGCTCGCGCCTCGCGACGAGCCTGATCCTTGCAATATCCAACCAGCCAAAGACAACTTGAGGTGACATCCATCATAAGGAGGCGAAGGGCGTCCAATAAAGCACCACGCTCCATGCATGTGCCAGCAACCTGCCGTATAACTTCAACAAAACCTATATCCGCAATTTTCATGACTTTCTCTGCTGCCTCAACGTAAATCCGATGGGCAGAATCCGATTCCTCTATAGCCTGTGAATTAATAATCCTTTCAACATCGGAATCACTCCGGTACACAGAAAGCCCATCCTTATCTGGGGCCGTTGGCAAGAGACGCTTCGCAATTTCCTTGTCTGCCAATACAGCGAGTGTACCTGGGATCTCCTGAAACATACGATCCAGAGCATCAGCGAGTAGGTAAACTTGCGCACGTCCAGTAGCCTTTGCTGCTGGAAACACAACCGAACTTTTCTTGGGTAAATTACTTGAGGCATCTGCATCAATTTTGTGCCGCCGAGAACCTGGAAAGGTAGGATTATTTATACTCACCCACAAAGAACGTGGAATGACAGAAGACTCCCACGAGGAAATACGATCAATAACAGCCTGACGTGAGGCACTCATTTGCATTGTGCTGGCCCCAGGCCATGATTGCTGTAGTCTTTCATACTCCTTGCTAACGGCAAGTACGGCATCAAGTACAGAAAAAACAGGTGCGTACGATGGGTGCGGTTGTGGGATGCCATCTATTTTCCTAGACGGGGAATTGCAACCAACCAAAGGCCGTCGCTTTTCTGAGGCGTAGGCAACAACTTGCTCAATGACACAGGCATCATCTCCCACGTTGGTAGAGCGTGTTAGCGGCAAACTTAACGTGGCACCCACGTTGTCAGTGGACTTCTCTGCGGTGGGAGTAGATAAAAAGGATAATTCATTTTGTATTCCTGTATCTTGCGTCCGTGAAGGTGGTGGTGAGACAAGAGGAGAATGAAACTCTTGCGTTGAACCCCATTTCGAACGTTTTCTCTTGGAATACAACGAAGTAATGGGAAGTACCTCACGCAATGTCGGATCCTCATCGTTTCGTGGCCTGTCAAAGACCTTTGCTTGCAACATATGGTCCACATACGGCGGTTCTAGGCGGTTAACCTGTGTGCGTAGGCCATCCAGCTTCGCATTGAGTGGTGGCTTTATCTCTTCCTCGATAAGACTGCCGCGTCTTTTTGCGGCCATCCTAGAGGCCAAAGCACGGCCTTTATGCAAAAGCGTGTAGAGGGTTTGGGGGGTAATGCGGTCATCTAAGTTCATTGAATTCCCCGCACTCACATTTTCGTGGCCTGGCAATTTCGTTTCCAGCTGAGCGGGGGAACCCACGATGAGCGGGAGGTTTCTGCAAAGCATTCCCACGACCTCCTCATGAACAGCCGCCGTTGAGGCCTCTACCGCATTCTGTGACTCCTTTCCTACGCTTGCAGTGAGACTCGGCACGGCCAACGGCACTTTAGCATACATCTGTTCTTTTGGCTTCGTCGCGTAGCGGAACCTCAGACGATTCATCAGCGGATCTTCTGGCGCTGCAGGCAAACGTCGTTTGGGTACTTTGACCTCGCGTTGGGGTTCCGTCAGGCTTGGAATGCCCGTGCCACCCGGCGCCGTTTGCCGCAGCCCCATTGCTCCTAGCGTGGTCATGCGGGCGTTTACTTGGTCGGAGGAGATGGAGCCGCCAATCTCTGGTGCACTCATTTTGCTGCGGGACGTGACGTCCCCCCTTTCCCCCCACTGAAATACACCGGAATTTGCACTCTTAAAAGCAGGGTCGCTAGGTTAAGCAAATGCGAGTCAAAAACCTGAACCTTTCTTTCTTTTAAATGCTGTCTTGCCCCTCCCCCCCAGCCCTTTTTCCCCCCTTTTTTCCCGTTTGTTATGTGATACAATTTTTTCGAGGTTCCTTGCACTCACACACTCCTCCTCCTCCCCTCCTCTCTCTCTCTCTCTCTCTGTGTGTGTGTGTGTGTGTGTCTGTGTGTCTGTGAACGGAGCACACGCCAACCTGGCAGTGACAATGGTTACCACACAGTGTACCGATAGTTGACGGGCCAATTGCAGTGGCTCACACACCAGGGTGACGACAAAAAACAAAACAAAAACGCACACACCAACAGACAGTACAACAAAAAAAAAGTGGGAAAAGTAAACAATAACAATGGGAAATAGAGGGGAAAAACATAATAAAAATGACTACATGGAATAGTAGAAAAAAAAAAAACGAGACACTTCTCAGCAGTAAATCGCCACCGCACAGACACTAACAGTCATATATGCACGGATATGAGTGCAAGTGCGGAGCCACAAACCTATCAACAATGTCTCTGCGGGAGCAGCCGCACCTCTCCTCAACGCACAGAGGTTCCTCCGCCAATAAACTCACGCATACGCCGTGCGGCATCCTCGAGTGAAGGGTTTTCGGACGGTCGCTTCTGCACATCAGTCCCCAAGGATGTGATTTGAATCGCAAGAGATGGCTGAAACACATACGTCTTGGGGTCTGCAATATACTCGTCCTGTGCCTCAGGATCAGACTCCAAGTTACTGCTAATATGCGTGTCCACCTGCCATGTCATTGGCGTTGTCAGCTCGAGACAACGCTTCGCAGAGGCGTGATGCAGAACGTACGCGGTGAGTTCGCGATGACCTTGATACGCGAGACGAATGCCGTCATCAATAAATGGACGAGGAGGCTTCCCAGTGGCGAGAAGATCCAGTCCACCGAGATGCACAATACCCCAACCTGCGGGTACCCGTTCCCACAGTGGCCCCAGCAGCCGGCTAAACTTGTGGTGAAACTCCACGTCATCCTCAAGTACCAATGCACATGCACGGCGCTCCGCCACAATCATATCCCATACCTTGCGATGCCCAAGTGCACACCCAATGGCACCGCGTGTTAGGTCCATTCCAAACAGTTTCTCTTCCATGGGAAGCAGAAATCGGGTATAACCAAGATCTGTGATAACACCCTCCCGATATAACGCCTCCACATCGAGAGCGTTTCCATCGACGCCACTCACCCTGGTAACCTTTGCAAGTGGCTTCAGAAATTTTTCAAGCCCAGCTCGGGCTGTTTGCCGCTGGACATGTGCCCAGCGATCCCGTCGGCGGTCAAGGTTGAGCACATAGCATGCATCAAAAATGTGAAGTCGCCTGAAAGAAGAGTGCAGCATTGGAAGAAACTTGACGGCGTATCTTTTTTTCTTTTTTCTGTCGCGAATGATTGCGTCTCTTGCTGTGCGTATGTATGCGCGTGTCCAACGCCAGCTGCGGCAGAAATGTTAACTTCCCCCTTTCCACTCAACACTCCCCGCCTTTTTTCGCCCCCTTGTCAGGTTGTGGGTTTCGTGATTTATTTTTCCTCGTAGTTCCAAGTCTCCACCAAACACACACACACACACACACACATGAACAGAGAGAAAAACAAAACAAAACAGAACAAGAGTTATGGCAGCAAAGATGCTACGAGTGACGAAGCAAGAAGAACCAAGCATAACGAGCGACACTGCAACAGTCAAGGATGTGTATAAACGCTGTTTGCGTATGTATGCGGGTTCATGCACACATGAGAGGGACAAGCCGTCCCCACGGGGCGAACGTAACCAACAACATCAAAGAATACAAATAAGAAACGGGTGCACGCCGTCGTTACTCCACAAGCTGGGGGCGACAGTTGCTCCTGGGTGTGAAATCCACATCCCTGCCCTTTCTTGCGCAGCCTATGCTCCTCCTCCCCCCCCCCCCCACCACCACACACACACAGAGTGCATTGTTCGTTTCCCAGGCGGCAAAGAGAAAAGGGAGAAGAGAAGACGAAAACAAGCTAAATTGTAGTAGTCTTTTTCAACGTTTCGGTGTCGATTACACATCATCATTACCATCGTCAGCGTGCATTGCGCCCTGATGACGTCGCTTCGGTCCCCAGTTAGGCGCGTTTGGAATAAACTTTGCCACACCCGTTACGCCGCCGCGGAAATCAAACTGTCGGTCGTATGAGAAGTCTGCATCGGCAAGTGGCTCCAGCAGCGACACGTGAGCACTCACGCCTCGTCCTCTGGAATTCGCTTCCTGCGCACCTTTGACAGCTGTCGTTGCTGGAACGCTAGATGCAGATGCAGGCGCCTTCTCCCACTCATAACTGTCTTTTACAACACCATTAGATGCCTCTTCTTGCAGCTTTTTCCATTGAAGCATCACGCGAACAAGAACTTCTGGAGGACAGTCCGTTTTGATTCCTGATGGGGCACAATGAACTTGGCTACAACGATAACCCATTCGTCCCAATGCGCCCACAAAGAGCGGCGTAGGTGGGCACCGCACCCTCACAAAGGAGGCAATGTCGGGAATCTGATAGAATAGCGGGGTATCAGGCAACTCCTCCATTGCCAGCCGCACCAGACCAGACACGCGTGCCCCTGCCGTAATCTGTTTCGCTGCCCCACGCTGCTCCACTTCATGCAGAAGCTGTGAGAGAAAGGACACACACTGTGTTGGGGCAGCGTAAATTGGACCCGACAAGGTCAGAAAAGCACCACACACCTTGCAGCAGCGCGTATCCACACAGGATGGCATGTGCTGCAAATTAAAAGCGGTAATTTTTGGATTGCCCTGCCTCATCGGAGCTGCGGGAAAGCACTCTCGCCCAAATGCATCAGAATTACCTTCCAACACATCCTTCTCCATTCCGCTGGTCTTATTATTATCTATACCATTATTATTACCATTATTATTATCATTTCCACAAAAATTCTTTGGAAGGTCGTTGCTCGGCATCATGTTTTCCTTTCGTACACGTTTCTTGGATCGCATACGAGCAACTGCCATTGGACGCACCCAGTACGCTGGGCAATGGCTACACTGTAGCATATATCCCAATTTGCATGGACTTAGCTTTACCTCCGCTGGTTGCGTGTAGACACGAACAAAGCACCGCACGTAAAAATCAATATGTAGCGAGAGTAATGGCACAATATACTTACGCTGTTTATTGGCGACACGCTCCAAAGCAGCAAGCAAAATTCTCACAGCCATTTCATGGCAGGCGGCGTTCTTTGAAGGAATGGTGTTGTACTTGGCGTGGCATGTGTCTGGGTAGTTTCCACACAAAATGGCACTGTCCGTGCTAGTCACAAGCAGTAGTCCACCTTCCTTGATACAGCGCATAGCAGCATCCAAGAATGGGGAGGCTGAGCCGTATGGGTCAAGGTCCACAACATCCATCAGCTCCTGTTGCAGTAACGGTCGGGTCTCCTCTAAACGGATACCCTCACCACTACCATTGACACTAGTACTCGTATGTTTTGTCGTATCGGACGTCACCACACAGAGACGGCATCCAGCGTACACAGTAGGGTTTGTGGCCAGACGAAACATCAAATCATTCGCGTCATCTAGGTTTGGTATCACTGCTCCACCTGCCTCAATGGTTCCAGTTACCTCATCCACACGGACACCATCTGGTGGGAAGTTTGCTGCCAGTGTCGGCTGGATGCAGGGTACGCCGTTGAACTCACAGTTACGACGGATGCATTCTACAGCGTCGGCATCCAGGTCGTTAGCGATGATGAAGCGGACTCCAGAGATCTCCTTGTAGTAGCGGATGGCGCGAAGGCCGGTCGCACTCAGCGCCTCAAGAATAGTGATACCGTTGCGCGTGCCGCCCTTGCGGCGAGGCTCGTCACGGCGCAAGTGCGAAAAACACGCCAACGCGCAGACACTCAAATCCCGATTGACCACCTGCGCAGGGTTGTAGAAGACAGCCTGGCCGTCATCATCTTCACCATTATTACTATCTTTATTGCGGTGGTGACGCCAATCGTGACTGGCCTCATGCTCTCCTCCATGACGTTCCGTGGGGCCTCCTTCTCGCTGAGTCCCCGAGGAACTCTTGATATTTGCTGGCGGGAATAACACCGCTGCAGTCCCCTCCGTTATCTTCTCAAATCCACTGGGGGGCTCCTTTGCAAGTCCTTCTGCACTAAACAGACCGGAGCGCATCAATCCCAGCAATCAGCTCCTGCCACTAACAAACCCCGAACTGTTCCCCTGCGGGCGAAAGAGCTGCCATGTTTACGCATGGAAACAGATGCAAGTTCCAAAGAAGACAGAAAAGAAAATTAGAGTAACAAAATATACCACTTGGTGAACGCATGCTCAGTTATCTGTCTTGCATCGCTTTGCTTCACCACCCTTCTCCTCCTGGCGGAGAAACAGCTTTCTCGCAACCCCAAGCACACCCACTCACCACCACAGATGTCGTTTCTAGCGTCGTTTCATTTTTTTTTCCCTTGTCATCGCATTGCATCAATCCAAGTGACACAATATTATTGTACATACTTGTTTTAGCCTTTTTTTCTGGTTTTCATCCTTCAACTCTCATTCGCCGTAAAAAAAAAAAAACAATGGTAGGAGTCAACCAGCAAAAGTTCTTTCGCCCAACTTCTCTTCTTGTAGACCAGGCAAGAGCAAAATGCGACCGGGCATTTTACATTCCCGGAGACCTCTCTCTCTCTCTCCAAACTATTGGCACTTGCAATGCACCACGCGGTAACCCTGTTCTTCGTATTCCTGTCGCGAGACAGTTAAATGTGGGAACATAGACGTTCGCGCAAGCATGGAGCCTCCAAGCCAGGCACTGTATATTCGACAATCCAAATCGTGTACGCGGATTGGTGTCACCGCCTCGCTGGTATGTGTTTCTCGGTAAAGTTGAGTCACTTCTGCTTCAATCCGTGCTCTGATACCGGGAAAGGAAACATTCCCACCCGCAAGAATAATGTTTGCAAAGAGTACGGGTCGCATTGCCGCTTGACAGTTGTTGATTGCAGCAAATGGTAGCCAACTAATACCCATGGGGAAGGAGGGTTTAAATATATCCCCCAACTCCGTCGTGTAACGAGAATTAGGAATAAACTGCTCGCCAAGGAGAGAAAAATCAAAAAGAGCTTCCGTTGCACGGTGGCGATGCTCCAACAATGGAATGGCGTTACCGTCTGGAAGGTAAAAAACCTCTTCCGTTGCCGCTACATGTGTCGCGAGTATCTTCTCCTCACGCATGACAAAGTTATCATTGCTCGGCAGTGCCCCTCCCGTATTTTCGGCGGTCCAAAAGGGATTGCAGCACCCAAATACACTGGATTGCACGTAGCACAGCTCTTCCTTGGCTTTATTTAGAATCTGCATTTCAACAGGGGTACCAAAGCTGTATCCTTCCTGCCGCAAAAGGGACACAAGGTAGTTAGTCAAGCTTTCCCCTGCAATCTGACTCTCTGTCACGTGACGACCAAGCGCATAACCCTCATGCACAGGAACCGCCAGGGTGCGGTCCTTGCCACTATCAAGCACCAAGCCTGTTGTCAGACCGTATCCATACAGGCTTAGCACCTGTGAAGTTCCTAAAAAGAGCGAGTGTACATGAAAAGTCTCCATCATAAGTTCCAAAGTCTTTTCTTTTTGTGCTGCCGGGGTGTTCACTGGCTGCGGTACAACAAAGCAGTGGCTTTCCGGTGTCACCCGCAGTTCAGAGAACATCACATGACTCCACAGCTTCTCCATATGTTCCCAATTCACAACGAGACCATTTTTAATAGGACTACCAACAGTGAGCATGCCACGCTTCACAAGGGCTTCCTCTCCGATCTCATACTCATTCATCCCAGCAGCCATCGCCACGCCCCGATTGCGAGGATGACCAACAAGGGCAGGGATGTCAAGACGGGGTCCTCGCTCTTCCGCGTATCCTGCACGCAGCGAGTGCGAACCGGTGTCCAAAATGACAACAGGGACACGCCCCCGCGTGGTTTCCATTTCCTTCATGGTAAAAGTCCCCTTTCTCTTCTGCTCTATCCTTCGACAGTCTTTTCCCTCTCCCTACCTTGTGCACACCGCCACCTTTGTCTCCTGCTCGCACACCAAAGAGAGATAAAGAGAGAGAGAGAGAGAGATGGCGTTGCTTTCTGTTTGTTTTTCGCATCCCTCTGCAGCCTGTTGAACCTTTCTTGGCGAACGCGTAGAAAGGCAAAAAAAACAGGTAGCAGTGGCGAGAAGCACAGAGGACGGTAAAATAACGCCGGCATCCTGCCACTTTTTTTCTCTCCTCCTCATACTTGTCTTTGGGTGGCATACGATTTCTCAAGAGACGCACGTGGATGTGCGAGTGCTCCGCAGAGTAACCCCCCCCCCCCCCCCAAGGCCGAGCAGCACCCACCACTCCTCACTGCCCAGAGCAAAGTGACATCACAACAAACCAAACACACAAGCAACAAGAGCAAAAAATAATAATAAATACATGCAAGGCAATCATGAGGAAACACCAGATCCGTACTTGCGTGCCCATTCGTCAAACTTGCTCAAGTCAGACTGCCGCACGCTACTCTGTGTACACGCCACACTTGCCATCACGTCTTGGATGGTCACCCGTGGTCGCTGCAGTGTACCACCTGTCAACTGCATCGGGTCACCAGCATTCTCAAGTTTCTCAATCAACAAACGTATCGGTCGCATCATGGCTTCACGGCACACCACATCAATGTCAGCGCCGGACATGCCCTCCGTGAGATTGGCACAAAGGTTCCAGTCCATATCAGGAACTGCCACATTCGGGGTTAGAATTGTTCGAAACAGCGCTGCGCGTGCCTCATACGATGGCAAACCCACAAGAATGCGTTTTTCCAAACGACGAAGCATCGCAGTGTCAAGGTCCCACGGCACATTGCTTGCCGCCAACACAAAAACAACCTCGCCACCGCGTCTCTTTGAGAGTCCATCCATCTGAATAAGAAGCTCCGTTTTCATCCGTCGTGAGCCTTCGTGCATACCCTCCCCCGAACGAGCTGACATGAGCGAGTCAATCTCATCTATAAAGATGGTGCTCGGTGCATAGTGCACTGCTAGGTCAAACAACAGCCGCACAAGTTTTTCACTATCACCACGCCATTTGGAGACTACACTAGAAGCAGATATGTTAAAAAAATGTTGTACGGCACTCGGTGGCTACAGCTTTCGCAAGAAGTGTTTTGCCGGTACCAGGTGGACCAAAGAGGAGAATGCCTTTCCAAGGTCGTACGATGCCTGAAAACAACTCTGGATACCTGACAGGCATAACTACCGCCTCCTTTAGTAACAGTTTCGCCTGATCTAACTCTGCTATATCACTCCAACGAACGTTGGGGTTTACGTCTAGGATGTCTCTCTGAATGGTCATAGCCAATTCCTGCTGTTCCCCAGTAAAAAAAGTGGGAAGTGGCTTTAACGCACGACCAAAGAATACATCTTCGTCAGCGTCACTCAAAAGGCTCTTGCCTTGAGAATCGTGCACAACATCAACGCGTGTTCCTTCCACGGCTATATTTCCATTTGCGTTCCATGCCAATTTCTTTTGATTGTTTCCCCGCGAAGGCTGTGGGGAATGTGATGGGCATGACTTTGAAGCGAGTGCCAAGCCTCTGGCAATTGTAGGTGGTTTTCCTGTAGAACGTTGCGTCTCCTGCACCCCACTTGGCGGTGCGTTCCCTAACTCTGTTACAGTGGTATAATTCACCTTGTCAGGGTTCACACTTGCTGCAGATTGCATTTGAGGTGTGCCTGAGGAGGCAGTGCGGCGGCAGCGCACCGCCATGCACTCTCCCTTGTAGGGTTCTGTCAAGACGTCTTGTGCACCTTCTACAGCCCGAAATAGCTTCACGCGACGATTAAACCGAAACTCAAAGTAATGCTCATACTCTGTGATGATGGTGAGAAGATCTATATTATCTGCAGGACAAACTTGTTGCAGAGATACATGACTTTCCTGCTGCAGCATCTGCAGTGCCCCTGTATAACCCCGATCAAACAGAAATTGCAGCACTAGTACTATGGCACCCTTCACGCGCTTCAAACGAATCTTCTCGTCTTCTTCACGAGCCTTATGCTGCGCCTTTATGGCCTGCAGCGACGAACCAGGTGTACTCTCAGGGTTGTTTGACATAGGTTGAAGACGCTGACAGTTTCTTTGTTGCATCTCACCCTCACAGTTCTCTCTCTCTCTCTCTATATATATATATATATATATATACCAGGAGGCATGTATAAATGCGGCAGCGTATGCAAATATAGAAGAACGCAAAGAGACGGAGCGACAATATTTCATAAAGCACACAGCAGAAACGGAAAAGAGTGAACAGGTAGAGAAATACAACAAAAAGAAGGCATTCAGAGAAAAATAGGTATCCCACACTGAATCTCAAATGTAAATATCAACAAGAGCCACGCACACGCAAAATAAGAAAAAAAAAGATATAAATAGGGAATAAACACAACAATTAATCTTGTTTTTTCTTGTTTCGCTGCCAGTTGGGTAGGGTGCGTGAAGAAAACAAAAAGAAATTATTAGCGTGGCATAGAAAATATGCACAGTGCCGCTTTACACCTGCGCACGCACGCACGTAAAGTCCGACAATAAGGTATATATATATATATATATACTGTGGTGGCAAGAGTACATGCTCCTCCCCTCATCTTCTCCCACCCACCTTCCTCCTTTCCTCTTCGATGGTTTCACTGGCTGTATCCATTTCGTTTAGGTTGCTGCTTCCGTCAATAATGGCACCTGCTAAATCTCCTGATAGCATTGACGAAAAACAAGCAAGCAAACAGAGAAGAGTCTTTTTCAACCGTTCTTGTTTTTTTTCCCCCTTTTTGTTTTGGGCCTCCCGTCTGGCGCTTTTACACACGAGCCTGGGATGGTATGCACGTGCGTGTGTGGACGCCAATTTTTTTATTTTTTCTTTTTTCTTTTCCTACCAGCCTATGCAGAAGCGGTCTTTGGCATCATCGGCGTGGTGACAGTATCAACCCAGAGCAGGTCCGACAGCACCCAACGCCCATCGGCGTCCATGTAGTAGCACAACAGCTTGCGCATTGCCGGTGGACACTCTGCAATATTTTTTGGAATACCAATCATATCTGAAATGCCTGGGGGGCAGGCAAGTTCTAGATGGCGGCCGGTACACATCCGAACAAGAAAGTCGAGTGGGGCCAATACTGCCTGGGCGTTCGACATGGCGAAAAAACGTGCGACGGCAATTCGCTGGTATTCGCTTTCATAGCCTCGGATGCGTTGATAATACCAGTCAAAATTGTGATCATAGCGCTGCGGAGGCGTCACAACATCAATTGAAGCCACAACACACGCCTTGGCCGTGGCAGGGATACGTGGTAACTGGCGTCCTCTAAAGGTAATAATCGTCTGACCCTTAAGCTGTTTCCCGCCTTCAGTGCTACCAACATCTAAACCCTCTCCTGCCGTCATTGACGACTTCACCGCAGGCTTCATCTCCTGTTCAGGAGTAGACCTCGCCGAACTATCACTAGTAATGTCGGGGGCTCTGCCCGTCCACTTCTCGGCATCAGGTGAATGGGAACTCACTATCACCGCCAATTGAACATCATCCATAAAGTGGGTTTCTTTCATATTATGACACTCATGAAAAAAAACCATGTTTGACGACAAAATATAGTCATTTGGAGCAGCAATACGAAGTACATTGGAGTCAAACACCCGCTGCTTGTTCCACATGTTGTACATTCTCTCGCCCAGTTCAAGAGAAATGGGAAGTATCTGCCTCAATGCCTCCGCCACCACCTTGGACGTTCGGCGTCCTTCTTTACCCGACTTCTCAGCAATATTCTTCACCTCATCGGCGAGATCCTTTGGGCTAATTGCGTACTGTTTGGTCAGAAGTCCCTTTAACTGTGCAAGAGCACCTGCAAGAGAAACAACTTTGCCAACTGGTAGCTGTGGCTTCGCTGCCTCTGCAAGCGTCTCACAGAGCACACCAAGGCCATAGTACGATTGTCGCACACCTTGCATAAACTCATTGGCACCGCATCCGCTGTTTTCTTCAGCCCAACGATCAAATGCACGAAGAACCTTATTCCCAGACACCGCACTTTCCGTCGACACATCCGTCTGAACATCTCCTTCGGCATCTGCCTCACGAGGCGTATCAGGCGGTCGACCCGTAGTTCGACCTCGACGGAGGAACAAACTCGTTGCGTTGTCACCGCCGAAAGTCACCGAGGCCCCTACAGTACGGTTCCCATTTCCATTCGTATTCGTGAAGTTCACACATAGCGGGATGTCGTGGAGGGCGCGGCTACCCAGTGCTGCGTGACCAAACATGGCTGGCATAGCACTCCACACGGATGCCATCAGGGCGTGTCGCCAGCTGCCCCGGTGGTAACCATCGCTACCGGGGAGTCGCGCCATTACTGTAGGAGAGCGACGCATTGCCGTTGTTGCCTTGTTGTGTTTTGCCGTGTAAGTGTTTATTTTCCACCTTTTTTTTCAAACTTCTCTACCGACAACCGATGTTTTTCTCTTCCTGCTCCTCCCCTTGTGGTAATATTTAATATGCCTCTCTCTTTTCCCTCCTCCTCCTCCCACCCACACGTTTGCACCCACACAGCTGAGAGAATCTGGAGGGGGGAAAGAAAACACATAGAGCACATAGAAAACAACACTCAACAGACAAAAAGGCTAACACAATCCACCCATTCACAAAGACATATATATTTGATCAAAATACAGAAACGTGTACGAGGTGTACAAAAAAAGGGAACATTCAAGAGTAGTAAAGGAAAAGAAAAAAAAAACAATTAATCAAAAAAAAAAGAAACAACTATCACAGAAAAGCAAGAGAAGATAAGCACACAAAAAAAAAACAAAAAAAACGAAAAAAAAGAGTCTTTTAAAAGAAGTGAGGGTGCAGTGATGCAAGGAACAACCCGTGCAACGGTCATTTTGGCGTCACGGCCCTTTGGGTCATTCGCATTCGTGTCCGCAACAGCCACAACTGGTTTGTCGTGAAGACACCACTCAATGACATGCTCACGCGTGAGTCCGAACACGTCCATCGCGTAGAACCCCTCTAGCTGTGCGTTCATAATTGGCTTCAAATAGCATATGCGCCGCAGCTCGGTGCCGCAGATAGGAAAATGCCTCAACGCAGACTTCGTACCGGAACACCCACCGTGACTGTGGCACCTTTGACAGGCGTACAATGTTGCTACCTGCCCTACGCAGGGCGCACAAGTCCCCCAACCAAGCATTCTTTCAGTATGAACGAAAACCAGACATCAGCACACTGTTATTGGCAATCTCGCACACACCCACCATGCACAAATTTCAAAAAAAAAATATAAAAAATACAGCAGTGCTACATTCCTCAATAAGTCGTTGCTCAATGTGGTGAAAGATAAGCGCCCCATCGGAGGCAAGTGCCACATTGAGCCCACGCCGGAAGAATATTGAGAAAGGACTGTCAAGTTATTCGCAAAGAAGTGCTTTGTTTAAAAGAGGTGTCATACCAAGCAGAATCTGTGCCAAATAGTACATGCACCAAAGAACAGGTGAATCCTTAAGATTGATGCCGTGATTGATCTCATCCACAACAAGGAAAGCATCCGTCATGTGATCCGGATCCCCACTCTCTCCTGCATGGGGACAAAATAAAAAAGTGGAGAAGCCCCGTGCGGCACGGTGGCAATTCGGTGCGGTGATATTTCCCCACATGTAATACATTGAGTAGGCAAAGGTCGGATTCTCCTGAAAGGTCCACTGAGATGGTGGAGCATCAACAAGTGTGTCGGGCTTGCGCTCGCTTTCGTTGTTGACTCCGTCAAAACCGCTGACGTGAGCGAGAATGTGGCTTGGAAAAAGACGTGCCTCAGGATTGATGGAGGCCTCTCAAAGTGGTGCAAAAACGTTTACCAACATCTCACCAAAAGAGAAGATGATGCCATTCTTACAAGTAAATTGAATAACGCCGCAGCATTTGCACCATCCAACGCATCGTTAGATGCGACAAATGATGCAGGACAATCCATCGCACCAGCTGACCTCAGTCATGACGTTGACAGCCATAGATGGAAAGGCAATACTCGGAAAACGTATGACCGTCCTCCGCCTAACAAAGAAATGTTTGACGTATCAACTCAGCAACGTAACAACCTCCCATGTAGTTGTCCGTCTTAAAGGGTGCAGAGTGCCGAGTTACTGAGAGGACTGTGGCGGCCATTAAATTCATCAAAGCATTTGAAGGTGTCTTTCCCCGCCTGAACTTTAAGCAGGGCGACAGTTAGTTTCTCCACGTTGACTGCGGCCCCTTTCCTTACACTTGTGGAGTTCGAAGTTTTGCAAAGAACTCACCAAATGTCAAAAAACGCCCGGTGTCACGTTCCACATCTACAACATCATCAGCATGCTGTTTAGCCTTCTGCCTGATAGAGCTCAACAGTTCCTTCGCCGTCATGCCCACCGCCATGTGACAGTGCATCATCCACCCTGACACACTTGTACAGATCACCCTTCTCAACCAGCGGGGACATGCAGCGGGTGTGTTGCTCCTGATGGTCATTTGTGGGAGCGGCAAGAAGGTTTAACGTACACTCCAACATTTCCAACCTCTTTGTGGCAAAAAGTTGCATGAAACGCTTGTGACACTCGTTGTAGCTGCCGTAATTCCAAACTAAAACCTGCTCCACGTTGGTAAAGATCAAAAATATGCCTTTGTGGCACCATTAGCATCCGCAGGAAGAACCGCATCAAATACTTCGTCTCGCGTAGAAAAACTTTTCAGGAATATCGTCATGCGTTTCCCGCTTCAGAGAGAATTAAAAACATTGGAGAACAAAAGCGTCCCCTGCATGCGTTGCTCTTCCTCTGTGGGCATCTCGACACCCTGCACAGCAAGCAGTACATGCACCACTTTGGCAATCTGAAGCCGCTTCGTTGGGGGGGGGGGGGGGGGGTTCAAAATGCATGTTGAAGCTTCTATAGTGTTGTTGTCGGAGAAGAAGCTTCAAAAGTGCTAGAACCCCATAACTTCTCTCTTTGCTTTTTGGCACCAAAATAACTGTCTGTGGATACTCAATCTGTCGCTCCACAAAATTCCACCACATCTTACCCCCATCGACCATGGAAGGTTGGTTGTGATGCGGAACCTTGAAAAAAAACGCCATAGTGTCTCACGATGCACTGCAAGCGTGAGTGGTGTCTGTGAAAGCGTCGCAGCGTGGGGTGAGGCGTCCCCCATCGTTGTGGGTCAAAGAAGCGCCGTCGTGAGGCCGTCTTCTTCTTCCCTGCTTGAGACCATGAAACCAGATTTCGTCGTCAGGCCTTTTCGACAAAGAAGGCTCATTTCATTTTGTCAGCATCACATCAACTCCAGAAAATACAGGCGTAGGGAGTTCACCTGCATTTTCGTGAACTCATTATACCGTGCACAGGACCCTTCCCCAGGGCCCACCAAACATCTTACACCCCTTTTCCATGCTCCAGTTGGCATGCTCGGCGGAGTGAAGGCACTACTCCGTGATCTCGGCCAGAACAGGATGGCAGCTCCTCTGAATTCTGTTGAGCGCATCACAAAGGGCTTTGTCACTTGTATTGTAGTGCAAGGGGTCAGGTGTAGTAATCGAGCCGTTGAAGCCGGCTTCATCAATGAAGCGTGCATCTCGCTTCAGTGTAGAAGCAAAAAAAAAGGTAATGTTGTTTCGCGACGGGGTAACGATGATGCGGCGCCGTGTCAAGGAGCACAAAAAGGCCGATGGGCCCCAATGAAATATCTCTACTGGGTGCGTCAACTCATCAGCGATGAGGAGCTTCGTCACACCTTCCGTGAAGGAGTTTTTGCTTGTTGCTGAGGCGCTCAATATATATATATATATATATATATATAAACAGGGGTCGAAACAAAATGGGTCCGTGCTACCAAAAACAGTGATCACTCCGGCAAGAAATACTGGGGTTCCACGTAGTCTCTCCCCTCAATTGCTTCTGCCGCTCTCGTTTCGATTTCGCCTTCACCTTTATCCAAGGCAAAGTAGCGCTGTGAAACCACCACGCAATTTAACAGCTGAAACATTCCGCCAAACATGATAAATAAAAAAGACATCTTGTGGCACTATGCCACTTTCCACAGAGTGCCTCTTTAGATTGTTGACTCTCTGCATCTCCTGCAAGCCGGCATTGCTGCTGACACCCACCACCACGGATGCCAGCTGTTGAAGAAACTGCACCACACCTCGGAGTGTACCTGTGGTTGCAGAAGAGCCAACAAGATTGAACCAAAAATATTTCGTAGCACATCCTCCATGTCATTGACAACACCGCCAGCTTTACTCGCGTACTGTGGTTGTTGCACAATTCACAAGGCCAATTGCACATCCCCCGTCGCAATGAGTCCTCTACGGACACATCAAAACACAATGTGTTACACCTCCCCAGCCACACGTCCAGTGAAGGTAAATTCGGGCTCCAGCACGGCATTTTCCATTGCTATAACTTTGGACAACATCGGCAAGACAAACTGTGCAGGTAACTCAGCTTCGTTCCCAGCATAAATATTCATAAAGCGCTTAAGTGGTGACATGATGTGGGACTTGATAGACTGCGTTGCATTCTGTGTTTTAAAGACATCCAAACTGCACCCAGTGGCCCCAACGTCGTTTGGTAGCAATCCCAAGCCATCCACCGTGAAATGACGATTCCCCGGTAGAAGCAACGGACCAAAAAAAAATGTCCATCGGCTCCTTTAGTGTGAGGTCAGGTTCGTCAAGACCCCCCATTGTTGTGATTCGTATTTCTGTTATTTGCCGACTGCGGACCTTCACTTTTCACGCAAAGACTACTCGTTCCTGCACTCGAGGACAAATGTGCACTCTGTGTTGACAGCACCATGTCCGGCTCCGTCGCCAGCGGCTGCTGCATAAACTCCACCAATGTAGTGGCAAAAACGCAACTCCCAATGCGTTGAATGTCGAGCTTCGGTGCAAGCTCGTAACTTCCGCCTCCGAGTGTCGAGTAGAAATAGTCCTCACGCACGCCATTAAAGGCACGATAAATACGATAGCGACTCTGCAGGACTTTAATGCAGGGCTCACAGGCAGAGAAGAGCACAGGGCTGGCCATCACCTGACAAAGCTGCTTAAACTATGCACGAAATGTTTTGAGTCAAACAGAGACTGCGACTTAAGAAACACACCCATCGTTTTATGTCGTGGGGCGCAAATAACCCTTCATGACAGTGCAAACAAGGGCCAGGAATGCCGCGACTCCACCTGTGCAATCTAGATATGCGACAAAGATTTATAAACCGACTCCAACTGAGGCGTCAGAATTGTGTGCAGCCCCCGTGCCTCCTTTGAACGCGTTGCGCTGCATGAGGTGCGAGCCGTCAACGCTGGCAAGTCCAACCTCCCGCCATGCGACATTCAGTGAGAGTGGAAAGACCCGAAGAACGGAGGCAATCCAACGAAGAGCCTTCATATGCAGAGGGGCGGTGATGGCAAAAGGCTTATCAGCCTTGTCGTCGTAAATACGCATCTCATGTCACTTATCTTCCATGATGCATGGGCCCTTTTTGTTTCTTTTTTTCCCACTCTCCCCCAGTAGTTTCTCCTACGAATAGGGACAAGCTTATTGCGTTCATTTCCACAATTTCTTTATCAACACAAGTGTATAAAAATATATTAGTGGCTTGCTTTGGTGTTAGTTCCGTCCTCGCAAACCACTTTCTTCACCTTCCTTCCCTTTACCCACTCCACTCACTAAGAAGAATAATAATAATAATAATAATGAGCGAAGAGGATCACACTGCACTGTACAATAACACGAACACACCCCAAATGTGTGATGAAAGCAAAGGAAAAAAAAATAAAATGAAAAAAGGCTGCTTGAGAGCGTGTGTATGTGCCTCTTAAAACTCTCTTTACGCGAAAATTTATCGTCAAGTTAACTAGTGAAATCCTCCATGAAGTGACATCCCCGTCTTTCACACAAAGAGGCGGCAACAAGAATAGCGCAGAAAAAAAAGAGCACGACTGTAGCAGACGGAACAAATACATCAAAGATAGAAATCGATGACAGGGCCATCAGGAGAACACAGGAAATTGATGATGCATGTCCACGTTTTTTCGTGCCTCCGCCCCTGTGCGCTTATTGCGGCGATACGCGTCCATGACAGCCTCGCGCAATCGCTGCATCTCCTCCTCCTTGGACAGTTTCTTGAATGCACCGACGGGGCGAGTCGGCGCCGCGGACGTGGCAACGGGCCCCAAGCCAAGCCTCTCTAAACGCCGTCCCTCCCCAACACCGCTAACTGAGGACAAGAGCTGCAGGCGCTCATGCTGCGACGACGCAATCCCTTTTTTGGAGGACTCCCGCGAAGAGAATTCCAGTCTTTTGGCTAGACGGGAGATGGAAGCGTCGTGGCGCGGAAGGGCATCAAAGACGGGGGGAGCCTCCACACGTTCGCCGTACCGCACAACATCCACCAACTCGCAGAAGTCACGGGGCACCTTAGAGCCTTTGTCTCCTGGGTAACGCATCGCTCTGTGAGGGGCATCCGTCCCTGTGTTCTCGACCCCATCTGAAAATGTAATCTGCTTGCGGCTTCTTTTTTTGGTATCCTTTTCACTCTTTCCTGCGGTTTTTTTCTCAGCCGCAGCCGCAGACTCTGTTTTTTCCTTTTCCCGCTGCATCTGCTTCAGCTTCCTTTCAAAAGCAGCATTTTTGGCGTCAACCCGATCTGCTCTATTGCGCTTCTTACCACCTTTGACAGAAAAAACTTCCTCCTTCAGTTGCTCTTCCGTCTTGCGCAGGGCCTCCCGAACACGTTCCCGTCGAGCTTCTGCCTTCTTTCGATGCTTTTTTTCCTTCTTCCTCGCAATAATGGCTTCCACGCTGTCTTCTTGCCTCTCCCGCTCCTCAGCATCGAGTGTTTTGAAGGCTATGATGGGGCGTGTAAGCGATGCAGCTATTTCCTCGTTGAGGGCCACAGGTGTGATGAGTGACGTCTTCTTTGCCTTCTTCACACAGTTCTCCTTCCTTTTCTTTGCCACCACCTCCGTGGCGGGGGGGCTCACGTTTGATGGAAGTGTCGTCTGTGTAACTGAAGAAAAAGTGACGGTAGGGGAGGAGGCACACCCGTTGAACTCACACCGTTGCTCACTATTTGTTGCCGTGGTTGATATTTGTTCCTCCGTATCCCTCTGTTTCTTTTGCAGCCCTTCTTCTCGCTGCCGACGTCGTTCCTGAAGCCGGTTCTTCTTTGCCATGAGGTATTTCATCACGGTCCTCTGACTTACGGGGTAATCACGCAGGCTGTCGTTCTTCATGGATGATATCGGAACCTGGTTGGCCAACTTCTTGCGCTTCTGCTCACGCTGGAATGGCGACAACTTTGGGTTCTTGTTGCGCCTCCGTCTGTGCTCCTTGTGGTGCGGCACACGCTGTCGCCTGGCCATGTCTTCCTCCTGCTTTTGTCTCTTCTTTTTCCTGTACACGCAAAACCATTGAGGGCAAAAAGAGAAAGAGAGAAAGAGGGCACAGAACAAAAAAAAAAAAAGCCTCAACAGCAACGCAGTCGTCATGAAGACTATATTGTGTCCATGTACGCACGAGAAGGCGCTGCCATGAGTCATCAAGTAACGATGGGATTTGCAATATATATATATATATATATATATTGATTTTTCATTCTCTCTTTTTTTTTCTCCCTCTGCTTGCGATGCCCATTCCACTCATTTATTCTTCTGTCCAGATCCCTTTGCTTGACTTCTCTCACGCTTCGGACAGCTATGCACTTAATTTCACCTAAAGTATAGTCAAGACAAGATTCGTCTCCACGTTACTTTGTTAAACGCCTTATCGTGTCGCGTCGCCATTCCACAACAAGGAGCAGAGTGCATGTACATCATGCCCTGCTCCTTCTCACACCAATCATGCCTCACCAAGATGCCGTCTTCACCTGCACGGGGTAGTGACAAATAACATCCGCCACTACTCCCTCACCTCCTCATTACAGGCACCTCTCTCCCCCTTGCTGCTCGCTGTTGCTCTCGCAGTGTATGTGTGATTCAAGCCGTGTTTTCCACCGTGGCCAGGTGGTCCGCAAACTCCTTTGCAACAGCATCTGAAAGTGTGAGCGACACCCGCACATGACCGTCCACCTCAAACTGGTCAAGAAGCTCCTTCGCTCTGAATAGAGTCATTTTTGATGCAAACACCACACGAAAATGCTGCGGGTACAGCATCCAGCACGTTACGAACCCAGGGATATCCTTTAACTGATGGCGAAGTTCTTTTGTGTGCATGCGCGCCGACGTCGTCGCTACGGCAGTGACCATGTCGGCCTGACGCACGGTTGATTGGAGGAGTGTGTGCGAGTCGTTGGCATCACCAGAGGATGGGTCTCCATGTTGCTGCTTTTGCTCCTTTTTCTCATAAGCGGTATCGTCCCGTTGCCGTTTACGCGACTTTACTTGCCGCAGCACCTCACCCTCTTTCTTGCCGGCTACAGTGAGGAGAAACTTTGGGGGGTGCGTAAAGTACGGCGCGTGCCGAAGCGCCATGACCATATCCTCCAATGAGGCAAAGACAGTCTCATTGCCTAGAGGGGGGTTCACACACTCAACCAGCGTGCCACCATCGCCTTCTTCCTCACCTTCCAGTGTCATCGGCGTCACTGCCTTCTCTTCTTCTTTCGTTTGGTAGGAATGTTTGCTCTCGCGCATGCCGCTACGACTTGGCAAGTACACGCTTGCGACATCACCGTCTGCCTTTCCGTACACGGCGACCTCGACGGATCGGGTCTCCGTGCGGGCACTGACGGTGTAGCGGCACTGTCGTCTCTTCTGTCCCTTTCCCAGTGGGGATGATGTCACCCCATCTGCGTTCTTCACAGTCGACGACGATGGCCGCTGCTGCAAGCCATGAAAATGCTGCTCGTTCAGGCAGCAGTATCGTGGTACAGCCTCCTGGTGTACCTTTGCAAAATCGTTTTCAACATTTGTGATAACAACAACGTATCGCTCCCCATCTTGCGTCGCTTCCGCCCTTTTGTGTTTGTTGTTGATAGGCGTGACAGCACCTTTGCGCGCGGCCAACGCAGGTCCGCTACGCATCCCGCTAGACTGGCGCTGCGTGTTGCCCTGACGCGGTGGATTCTTCCCTAAATGTCGGTGCCCCCCGTGACTGCTCCGTTTGGCCTTTGCATCGGGTGTCGTCGTTGCCATATCCGCCCCGCTCTCTCCTCCTACACAAATGTATACGTCCTTCTCTCCCTGCGTGCAGGCGCACACCCCAACAGCGGCCGTATATATAAAATATTTAAAAAAAAACATACAACGATAAAGAAATTGATAGAAAATATATGCGTGTGTGCAAGGGCGAAAGCAAGAGAAGAGAGGGAAACAGATCCATGAGATACACAAATAAGAATACAAGCCACACATGCAAACAAGTAAAAATCATAGACAACTACATCATCACCACCACCACTGATGCCGTCGGTGGCTTCTCAGAGTTTGTCGTAGCGGTATTTAAGCTGGGCGAGTCGCAGGAGGTCATTCTTCTCGGAAACAATGGAGCGGACTGCCTGTGCAAACAAAATGTGCATCCCGGGTTGCCAAAGCACCAGCACCAACTCCATCCAGTTGTCTGCGACTCCAAAGAGCAATGGACCCTGCCGTGACATGTGTGTGTAGTATGCACGCATCACGTTCAGCCAATACAGCGCAGGCCACAGAGCAAGAAAACTCAAAATATATTGATACCGCGGCATCTCTGTCATCGAAATCGCAGCCTTGGGTGCGCTGTTTCTCTCTCCACTCACGCCAGCAGCTCTTTCCTCAGTGTAGCTCGCTTCAACAAGAGCAGCGGCATCAATGCGAAGAGTACGACGACATGCATGCAGGTCACACAAACCACCGGTCCCTAGAAGAATACATGACGTCAAAATCGCAATGGACCCTCCAAATGTCAGCGGTGCACCATCGTCAAAGACAGCGTACACAAGAGGGTAGCCAGCTGTCAGCATGCCAAGGTACAGGAAGGCCAATAATAGTTGCATAACAGCAAGAGCATATAGTGGTGTCAAACTTGAGCGCATAGACTCTGCAAAATAATGAAGCACCTGTACTTGCTCCTGCGTACTCAACGCATCATCAGAATCAATCAGTCTTTTTGCCCTCGCGGCTTCAGACTCACGTATATTTCCCGTCCTATAGCGCACAGTCGCCCTCATGCACCTGAAATATGTGTGTACACCCTAAATCAGCATCGACACCAGCATAAAGTAAAGAAAAACATATCAGCACAAGATGATACATCACACACAAGCTAAAAAAATAACAACAACGAGAAACACTAAAACAGGGAAAGTCAAAGCCGTTACACATCCATAATGGACTAATATTACGAGGGTTCTATGCGAAGGAAGGACGCTGAGCCCCAAACACCTTCCACGCGTGATGGCAATCAACCGGAGTAGCGGAAGAGTTGAGCGAATACTTGCAGTAACAAAAACCAAACAGCTTTTGCTTGACTTCATCCCAAACCCGCAGGTTTCCCCTTGAGATGAGGGAGAAAAATAAAGTAAAGAGTAGCACCACATACAGAGAAAAAAAAAAAAAGTTGGTAATATAAAAGTATGTATGTATGTATTGGTGGTCGCGTCTGCCCACATCCTTTCCAGAAGCTAATAGCATCCTAGAAATTGCAAGGTAAACTAAAACACCTCTTCTTTATTCCTTCTCAGCCCCACCATCACGGACCCCTGCTGAGCAGGACAAGATAACATTTTAACAGAGAAAAGTGGGCATTTATTCACCCACGCTCTCTCTGTCTCTACATGCATCACATCTACATCACCTGACCCTCAATTAGCTCCTCATTTTCAGTGGCCAAAAATTCACAACAACACCGAGGCTGAGAGGGAGGCACAAAACGACTTCACGCCGCCACCATTAACCGTCACGACGCCTTCCCCTGCCCAACCAATGTCGTCCGTAACCTGCAGTAGCTGTGGTACAAGAATAATACGCCTCCTTGCCGTGGACAGCCCGCCATTTTTAATGCTGCTATTCGCCTTTTCACCTCTAACATTATTCGGGGGGTCAGGTGAGGGCTTACCCTCGTCATGATCCGCGCCGTCATTGCCAGCGGCACTACCGGTCCTCGCTTTGTCCCATCCTAACTCTGAAAAATCAAGCTCCTCGCCTCCATCCTCATCGTCCACAACTTCCGCATACAAGTCTGGTGCCCTCTGCAGGAATTCCCGTTGCTCTGGGTTGTAGTCTAACTCGACATCCTTCCATGCCTCCGCAATTCCCTCGCGAAGCCGCGACAGTAGCGCAGAATCCGGATCCACATTGTTCCAACCATGTTGTTCGATGTCGTAAAGGGGGCGTGCCACCTCCGTACTGTCACTGCCCAGAATCCAAAGGATGCCGCCACGCACGCCCACGACGACCGCTATCTCATTCATCCATGGTCCCCGAGTAAATCGAATGCACTGTTCATGACCCACACCAAATACATGTTCGCAAAAACATGGATGAATCGAAAAAAAGGCAACAACACGGTTTTGGATATGATAGGGCACTTCTCGGAGGATGTCGCCATACTTTGGCGGGGTAGGAGGGCCTGGAATTATCTTCTGTAACACTGCCGATGCCGCACGCGAAACGAGGTCTACTGCCTTAAATGACCGGATCCCCTTCCGTTTCTCCACATTCGCCAAAAATGGTGAGGAGCCAGAGTACGGAATAGACGGTGAATGCTTCACGGAACCACGAGAAGCCCGCCTCGCGCCACTGAGCCGCATCTCGCAAAAATGTTCACACTACAAGGTGCATAAAAAAGAGAAAGTATAGAGAGCAAAAAAATATCATAATTTGTAGCCACAGATAGTACGAAACGGACAACCATACCCAAAAACAAACAAACAGATAAATAGACTTAGCAGGCGCACAAGTTAACTCGCACGTGAATGAAGAGTGGGCGCAGGGGCACCAGATTGATAAAAAAAAAAACGCATAGTGCACGGAAAAAGTAAACAGAAGCCAAAAAAGAAGAAAGCTGCAGCTATGAAATAAGACCCCGGCAAAGTGACCAGGCTGCTCCATAAATATGTATGTGGAACAACACAGTTAACGAGGCAGTGCACGCTTTCATTGCTCCTTTTTGTCTCCTGTCGTCCTCATGGTTTTTCCTTTATCACAACCCAAACATCCGCTGAGAGCAAACTGCCCTCTTCTCCACGTGCAAAGCAAAATACAAATCAACATTACAATAACAAGCAACAAAAACAACGATGAAACAGGCTCAATCATCTTCTCGGAGGCGCTCGTCTCCAACTGAAGTTCGTTGTTTCTAAAGCTGCAATCATCATCTGCCACCATCATGACTGTTTCCCATGCACTGAGAACCTCACGGAGTCGCTTCGCCAAAGCCACTCGACGTGGTGCAGAGGCAAAGAGCGTTGACAGCAAACTCTCAAATTTGCCTCCGTCATCCACACCGTCCCCTCTTTTCACTTCCGATGAGGTTGTAAATGCATGCACGGGAGTCTCATTCTTATTTAGAGCGTTAGCAAACGCTTCATAACGCCGGCACTCGGAGTTTTTCGTAAACTCAGGGAGCTCTCCCGTGTAAACGAAATACCAAAAATCACGTACAATGCTGAAGGCAAAAGATGGACTCTCACTTTCATGGGTCACAAGACTTGCGAGTGAGTCACGTACACGTGCTGATGTAACCAGATCCGCCTCACTGCTCCCAAGAGAACGGGAGGAAAGGTCATACACCAACTTGTCCAAGACATGCAACGAAGCTTGAGGGGATGAAAATGAGCTGAGACTGCTAGTGTCGGTGAAGACGGCGACGCGACCCATCATCATCTTACTTTCCCGGCACATTTTTCCACCTTCTGCGAGACCACTCCTCGATCTTTCTTCAGTGTTACCGTTACCCACACCGGCAAACCCAAAAAGCGGGATAAATGCCTCTGGATGCACCTTCCTCAACACATCGTTAGCCCCCCTGAAACTGCCACCTTCCCCCTTTCCCTCTTCACCAGCCCTTGCAATTTCATGCAACTCCCTCGCCCACAACTTCTCCATACCACATACCATTGTTGTCCTTGCCATCTGTTCAGGCTGCGGCAAAATGGTGGAGCAAGCATTTCTTGCTGGGGGCCAACGTAGCACACCAGCGGCGCTCATTCGACCAAAATAACGGTACACAGCCTGCCCACTCCACCCCAGGTGGTACGGAGAGAAAAAGGTGGAGGTGCTTGCAAGCGACAACGCGCCATCCACAACTCGGTCGTCGTCAAGCTGAAGAGTCCCTTGACTAATATCACACAGAAACGCATTTAATGAAGGGACATGACAAGCGCCCTTCAATCCTTGTGCCCGCTGCTCATTGTCTTCACCGACCACGTTAGATGCCGTCATATTCTGTTTTGCCCAAAATAAGGGCGAGGATGTCTGATTTTGCGTGGCATCGCAGAAGAAGAGTCCTCGTGCCACTTGTTCGCTGTACCACTCGCTGAATATCACCACATGCAATTGATGACGCAAAACCGCATTGGCAACGATGGCACGCTCCTCCTTCATAAGTGGAAGTTCCGGGTCCAGCAACAGCAACGTCCCAATGTTGCGGTAGTAGCGCTGTAAGTAAATGCGCCAGTGCAGATTGAACGCCGTTGCATTCCCATTCAACGCAACCCCCAGAGACAAGTAACTCACCAGAGGCACCTCAACAAATATTCCCATTACACGACGGAGAAAAAGAAGTAGTGGCACCATATTTGTGTGCGGATGGTCACTATCGCATTCATAGACACCATGACTTTCAGGGCGAGTTTGATGTTCCTTGTGCTGGTGTTGAGCTTTAGGTAAAGGGTTAGTATAAGCATCATCGCCTGGTACAAAATCAGGTGGATAGAACCATTGATGGCTAATGTCAAAGGCCATACGTCGAGCACGCGGAGGTCGTGGAACAACGGGAATCTTAAACGGTATGGTGACACATTCTGAGTTACACCATGTTTCATTTTTATGTATTGGCCCTTGCAGAGTTGCAGGATAAGAGGTATTACAAGTGTATGTCACCTTCACAAAACCCGAAACCTCAATAAGATCAAAATGTCCCAGCAATTTCTCAATGACACCTGCTTCCAAAACTTTCGTGGTTGATGGTGATGATGGCGTCCATCGAACGCTAGATGCATTCGATGGCGACAAGGCAAAAAGTGAGACCACTCCACTGTACGCATCAAGGGTGTGCGATGCCTGTGCCTGTAGGAAGAGAAGTTGCTTAGCGATAAGCACATCTATGTTGGAGGCGTGACACCGACCACGCCGATGAGGGCTACACATACCTCTCGCACCCGTAATCCCTATCCATGGTGTAGTATGGGTAAGTCGTGCAGCATGGCACTGTGGATAGTAAATATTAACGGTGTATTCCACTGGTGTCGCCGAAGGGAAAAGTGGTTGCTCACAGTATGGCCAGTTGACCAAACATTGAGGCAATGCGGATGATACCTCTTCTCCATGAGGAAGTTGATGCGCACCTGTGGCGTCAATCTCCCTTGGAAAAGAAAACCCTCTCAAAAACGTGCGCTGTTGTCCCACCGCTTCGACACGTGAAAGTGCACACATCGGGCACACCTCTCCGGCGCCTTGGCTCATGCGACTGTACTGCAATACATTTCGGTAGTGAAGAAGGCTCCGCGCCATGGCGATGCCGTCACGACGGCTGGATGCACTACTTCCCCCACGACGCCACCAGTCGCGTCGACGCGGTGCTGAAATATCGTGCTCTTCCTTGCGAAGCGCTGCCTCTATAACACGCATTGCAGACCCTTTAGGATTAATCTCAACCGCCGTCTCCATCAGTACCTGTTTAATCATGGCAACATTTACACCTGAATTCCTGCGCAAATATAAATGTTGAAGAGCGTCAATGCAAAGAGCCACGATTCCCGCCACAATTGGTGTGGCTACGCTCGTACCGTGCGAAACCCAGAGCGATAGCGTACCCAACCTCCTGTCACGTCCCACACCAAGAACATGCTCGCCCAGTGCCACAAGATCCGGCCGTACTCGACCCGTTCCATATGGCATCTCCCACGTACTCGGGCCCCTACCCGAAAACGTTGAAATCCAACGCATTGTTGAATGTATAGAAGACTTGTTAGTTTCTGCATCATCCACGCGCGCAGTAAGGCGTCGTCCACGCGTTCCAAGCGATCCCACCGCAATCACCTCGGTTTGATCGGCGGGGTTATGCAAAGATCCCATTCCGGGACCCTCATTCCCTGTGGCAGCCACCACCACCACACCCTTCTTCGCCAATTCAGTAATCTTCTCTGTAAAGACAGTGTCATAGTAATCTATCCCACCAAAAGACAAATTAACAATATGCGCACCCCATTGAAGAGCAAAATTCAACGCCGCCACACACCAAGAGGTTCGGGTATCACGGTTGTCATCAAACACACGTAGCATGTGAACATCCGCGCCGGGCGCCATCCCAAGATATTGCATTCGCGAAGAAAGTGGTCCTTTACACCCCACGACACAGTTGTTATCGGACGCGGCGCCTTTTCCCCCGTTAACACCATCTTTGAGCCCCTTCAGAAGTGAAATATTTCCAGCCATCACAGAGACACTAAAGGTACCATGACCATCTTGGTTATTCTCACACGGTAACCCCGGCACAAAGCTTGTACACATGCGTAGCGGCTGCGCGGTGCTGGCTGTTCCCTCGTAGTTCAACGGTCGTTCAAGTGACGAGGAAGAAACAAGATGGGGATCAAGCCCGGTGTCCAAGAGAGCAATACGAACACCCCTACCTGTCCAATTCATGGTAGCGGAAAGTCCAAAGTACCGCCGCGGGTACAACGGTCGCGCTGTAGTAAATCCTTTTCGAGGTGCAGCCGACGCAAGAATCCGATTACCGCCAAACAAAAAGTCCTTTACCACACGAATGATAGAAACTCTCCCCACACACGAAAGGAAAAGATCAAACGTCTGAAGCCCTTTTTGAACACATTGCATACTGTGTTTTCTGTGCGGTGCTAACACACGCACCATAACAAAGTCTTGCCACCCCCCATCTGTGGGTAAGTAGAGGTTAATGAGCAAACGGCCACATGTGTTGCCCGCCCATCGCCACTTCCACCAACGCTGAATCTCTTCAGCCAACCCCGCAATACTCTCGGGGGTGAGGTAGGTATTAATAAACACAATGTAGTCGGTGCCATGATAACTGTCACTATTGCCTGGGAACTGCACGTCTCCTCGCGTTGGTAGCGCATGTGTCAATACCAAAAAGAAAAAGAGGAGGAATACGAAGAGGAAATTCACGGCCAAATGGTGAGACTGTGCCATGAACGCGAAACCTTTCCTCTGGTTGCATCTCATTCGCTTATCCTCTTGTTGCTCTGCCTGTATTTAAAGAATAATAACAAAAGTAAAAGAAAAGCCAAAACAAAAACAAAAACAAAAATAAATAGAAGGCTGACACCCTCCTAAATAACCTCCGGATAACAATGAACATTACTTAGCTGCGGTTGTCAAGCACCCGCTTCACATTTTTACTTGTCCATTCTTAGTTGTTTCTCGCATGGGACTGTGGGGATGCTTCTCATGCTGTCGTCAGCTATGTAAATATACATCAGTTGTTGGGGAGCTTCAAAAATTTATGAGGAATATCCCTCTATGTGTCATTCCTTCATTTGTTTTTCCCTTCTTGTATCTGGCGCTCTATTCCCTAATGCTGTTGACTCAACTCGTTCCATTGAGGCTCGATGCGGGAATCAGCGGTGGGGCACGCGTGTTGGTGTTCAGAAGCCGCTCTGCCAGCCACCGAATGGGATTCTCCGGTTTTGCTTTAGACAACTCCACGAGTGCAGGTAACAAGGTCCCCTTCAGCTCTGCCTGCACGTACTCTCTCGAGGCAGCGGTGGTTGGTACATCCTGCACTAACATACGTGGAAACAGTAGCTGAACCACCTGCTTTGTCGCAACGGCAGCAGCGTTGCAAAACAACGGACATGGAATCCAGGGCCGTTCGGTTTTTGCTTCGTGTTCTCTGTCTTTTGTCGCTGTCGCTGTGTTAGCGTCATCGTGCACGGCCTTTTCTTGAATTGACATCAGCAGCGATGTAAAGTCCGCGTCTGCAAATACATGATCCAAAAAGCGCAGTAATTCCGTATGACAGTCCCGTCGTGCCAGCACGTACAAGTACACGTGCCCCACAAGCTCCTGCACCCCTGTTGGGAGGGACGTCGCGTGCTCGCATGTAAACATAGGATGGGATGCCCCCAGAGGTTCGGAGGGAACCAGTGGTGTGGCGCTACCGCTGAGGAATGCGGCACGATCGAGCTGAACGCCGATGGTGTCTGCCATCTCCTCATTGATGCGCCGGTATTCTTCATATACAATAATAAATCCCGCCTCACACAGCTTAAACTTGATCATAGAAAGCAACTCCCGTTCCTGCGCATATTGGGAACGTACAAAAAGAGCCGCCTTTGAAACCACACCACTGAGAGCTGATGCCATTCTCGTTCCTCTGCCGTTTGTTATTCCTTCCTTTTTTTTCCACCGTGAGTCTGCCGTAAAATAAATGGCCTCAAGTATTAATGTACGTGTTACCGCTGTGGTCGTCAATGTGGCGCTCTTTTCTTGTCGTCTATCACGGAACACCCACCGTCGTCTCGTGTCGGTGCACACCCCTCCTCGCCGATTCTCTCACTCTCGCCGAGTGCGTACCCCCCTCAAAAGCGACCTTAACGCATATGCATGTGCGCATAGTTTCCGTGAAACCCCGACGCAGCAGCAGAGAAAAAAAAAGAAGAAGCACACAAAACCACAAAAAGAGATGAGTTAATAGACAAAGAAGCACACATACACACACACACACACACACACACACATGCACCTAAGAGATAAAGAACTCAGCGACCAATCGGCTGATGCTGAGATGTAGAAGCGCCGTCAAACATCACTTTTTTATATATAATATGCATGATTGTTGTGTGTATAGTTTATCATTTTTTGACTATCGCACAAGCACCGCACCGTGTAATCACAAATTCCTCCTATATATTACGCTGTCACGCCCACCGGCTCTCACGCACACACAAGCACGCGCCCTCGTCCTGTGCCTAGGTGTACACAAGTTCCAGAGGGGCATCCTCATTCAGTGTTCTGACTAACGCCGCAATGGAGCCCCCTTGTCTTCTCATTCGCCCTCTCTCGCCGCTCCAAAGCAAAGCTGCCCCAAAAAAAAAAACACAATAAAAGCAATTGCTACTATTATTATTGTTATAAAAAATGACGGCGGAAATAAATAAAAATAGAAAACAAAGCACTTAACTATTCCATTGATGCATTCATGTGTTTGATGTCAAAACACAAACAAATAATGACCACTTTGTCTTCATCATCTGCATAATGAGCGGTCACTTCGGAATTGAACGAGAGTCATACAGCAAGGCGCCTGCATCATCCACAGAACGTGTTACTCAACAGGTCACATAAAAGACAGTGTCTTCACTGTGGTGATGGGGGGAAAAATGGTGATGCTGCACGCACAGGGTGTGCCCAGGCACAAGGAGGAAGAACGCCGCAACTACAGCATCCAAATAGGAAATACCGCCAACACCACCACCAACAAAGAAACAAAATAAAAAACTATCTGTGTGACCCGATTGCACGGTCGTACACACCATGCTTGTATTAGGTGCATATGCATTCATAAGCGTATAAAAACTGCCAGCGCAGGTCACTTATACGCGCAGCTCCCCTAGTTATTCGCCCCTCTTTCTACTCACTATTTCTCACCGTATTTAGAAGCGCGTAATAATAATAATAATAATAACAATATATATATATATATTATCGTTAGCTTTTATCATTGGAGTACATGTGGCATGTCCACTCTCACTTTTCCCGCCAACAGCGCCGCAGAAATGACACTTCCACCTCATTTTTTATTACCTCCCGTTCCTATCACCCTTGCTGGTCACCAGCTGAAGTAAACGTGCATGTGCACATAATGGCACAGATACATATGTATGTATACCTACAAAAAGTATAGAAGGAGGGACGTTTTACGCGGGCAAAAAAAAAGCACTGACACACGCAAAGTAAAGCAAATCCAAAAAGAAAAAAAACATAATAAACAAAACAGAAAGTGTCCAACAGATGAAGATATTCTTCAGATTAATCAATAGAGGAAGAGAACTTCTACATTCGCCTTTTTTTCATTGAACACTAGGCTTCGCAGAATAACAACGTCAGGCTGCATATGAAACTTTTCCCACTCTCCCCACCCCCACTGACATAATCATTCACATTATTATTGCCCTAATCCCTGATGGAATGCATGCAAAAAGACAGCTGCTGCGATGTTGCCAACCCAAAGAGAAGGTGGTCAAAAAACTACAGGAATAGTAAGAACGATATAGAAAATAGAAGGAAGGGGCGGATACAGTGAATGGAGGAGGACGGGTTTATGTAAGCGTGCTGCGTGCAAGGAACCTCCCCCCCCCAAAAAAAAAAAAAAAACGAGAAACAGCCGCAGGAAGAATAGCTGAAGCACGGCTCCCGTACTCTAAAAAGAAAAAATAATTTCTTTATTCGCCGGCCTGACTGCTAAACTCCCTGTCGTTTTTCTTCTCTCTCTTCCATTTCATTCCTTCTCTTGTGGAAGGTTAATATCGGACGTTGTTGTCATTTTCTTCCCCTCCCACTTTTCTTTGCCGCCTTCGCACACCCATATGTATACATAAAAAAAAAAGCCTGCAAGAGGATCCGTGTCACATGTTTTCACTAAAAATAAACAAAAATAAAGAACAACACAAAAACAAATACATCGAACCCTAGTGCAAGGAAGTTAATATCAAAAACAATTAAAGAACAGAATAGTACTCGCTGATCTCTCTTCTCTCAGTCGGCTCCCAACTCCGTTCTCCATTTCAGCGTGTGAGAGGGTCTCCACCTGCAGTAGACCAAAGAACATAAAGCATGAGAGAGTGTGTAAACGACCAGGCCCTACAAATCACGCAGCTGGCTCACAACTTCCTGCATAAGTACCTCTTGTACATTATGCATCTTCGTTCCTTGTTGGTGACGTGACTGGTGATGACCATGACTGTAATCTGTCTTCCCAAAGCGAGTGGGTACAATGACCATCGCTTGGAGATTACCATTGCCCAAATCATTTTGTGGTGGAAAACGCCGCCCACTTACAAAAACAGCTTCAGGACGATGATTCCGGCCAGTCTTGGCAATGGGCAAGGGTTTCTCTGAAACTCGTGAGTCGTTTGAGTTTGAACTCACTAACAACGGAATAGGCATACTCTGCACCTGTTGTTGAAGCTTTGAGGATTGAGTCCCGGCAGTACCGCTAGCATTACTATTAGCCCCGCCACGCGAAGTGGTGCAACAGCTACCTTTATTCACCGAGGCGATGAATTCGGGCAAACAAAGGTGATGCGTGGTACTATTTCCGCCTGCGTACTCGGTGGTGGTAGAAGGAACCTTACGCGGCATGGATACAGAGCATGTAGATTCCTGGATATATATATTACTGTTTCTTGAACTGGATGACAAACTTCTGACTCCTACCATTGAGAGAGATGGCTGCTTCAGCACAAATGGAGAGCGAGAAGAAGACATAACTGAGCCTTCCCCACCTCCAGAATTATCCGGCAGAGGCATGGAACTTGTATCTTTTGCCGGGGCATGGGGCCTGCTCACGTTATTCGCGGGGTGTGCATTCCACGTCTTTGGTGGGAAATATGAAATCCGTGGCGCACGATTGCGTGGCACATTCAATGCTGTCTTCAACGGAGTAAAAGATGCAGCTGCGCCTGGTGACATCGAAAACACGCTAGAGCTTGGAATTAAACCCCCTGCTCGAGTAGCATTTGGCTTCTGTGGTGATATCAAGCGGGGACGTGACTGCGACGTTAGCTTTGGCAAGCACGGAAAATTCATCTGGGCATGAATAATGTCGTGCATCACAGAGCCTGCAGGCGCCTCAGCACTTTCAGCAATGGGAGTTGCCTCAGTTGCTCGTGGCTGATGAAGTGTAAACGCCACCGGGGCATGCGCATCTCGTACTCCCGCTGCGTCTTCCGACCCCTCTTGTAGCAGCAATTGCCCACTACTTGCACTAAACTCGCATGTTTCCTCTCGCCCCTTTTCTGTCCTACTTGCTTTGAATACAGGGTCCATTGTGGTCTCAAGCAGCGGTGGGGGTTTGTAACACATGCCCGTTTGACTGTCAAAGCTAATGGACTCCCCCATTAAAAAGGCATCCGTTGTCTTAGAAAGAGACTGCATCTCTCCTTCCCAGGCGATCACGTCACCCTGTTTCCCATCGCCATGGAAGGTGTGGGTTAATCCCCACTCAATCGTGCCCCCTCCTGTCATTCCTTGCCTCCTGTTGTTGGCGCGTCTTCTTCCACCACCGAGGCAACTGCAGTCCCGTGTGGTGGGAAGAATCGGAGAACGAGGAGAACACTGACGTAGTCGATTGAAGTGACGGTGACAATAGTAAACAAACGCGAATTGACGAGGCACACAAAGAAGGAAATCACCGAAGAAAAAACGCAAACAAACAGAAACAAAACACAGAAAAGGACAAAAAAAAAGCAAGGAAAAAAAAATGTAGGTGATCGACCTGCACCTCACAAAAAAGTGGGTCTTCACCTCCTCGGTCTATATGTGTTTGTACCCTATGTATGGGTGGTATTTGTTTCTCGCTATATGTATTTCTACGTGTGTGCTTCAGTGTGCATTATCCAGGCAACGTGCACCCAACAAGCAACATAAAAAGCAAAAGAAAGGAGGAAGAGGCGACAGGTAGATGCCACTTCGATCCATACGTCACGAGAAGCACGACGACGGCAACAACAAGGCGGCGACAGTGCAAGCGGCACCGCAATGCAGAATAAATGTAAAATACAAAGTAAACAAAAACCACCATTATTTGCATTTCCCACTGTCCTACACCCCCATAACACGCAAATAGACACCTTTTTGTGTGTATGTGTGTGTGTGTGTGCTTGAAGAAGCGGCCCCGACGTACAACTTCTACACACCAGCAACAGGAAGGGGGAAAGAAAGCAATACAAACAACATCCATACGAAAAGAGGGTGACCAGTTTCTGAAAAACCGCATCCATACCCATATACACATAAGCATGCAGTTAACAAAAAGAAAAAAAGCAACGACAAAGGATTCGGTATGCGAGTAAAGTACTTGTATTGTGACGAACAGAAATAAACAAAAAACGCGATGTTGTGCGGAAAGTGAAAGCAAAAAGACGAGGAACTATCCTGAGATGCAATAATTAGAACAACAACAACACACACACACACACGCGTAAACAGAGTGAAAGTGGAAATAAAAACGACGTAAACAATCAACCATAAAAAGGCAAAAAAAAAAGAATTAAAATAATTCAGTGGCCTCTGGCAGACCCCACCAACGCAAAGGCCCCCATGCCATAGGCAACTGTTAAAGTTGCATGACAACTCCTACAACGTTTGCTGCCTGCAAGATAACTATGGACATTGCGATAGCTTCCAACAAGAACCAAAAAAAAAAATCACGGTTTTCAACACTATCAGAGATTTTCACTACCTGCAAATGTTTGCCACAGAGGCATGACCGTCCCGTCATCATCACTTTTTCTGAATTCCACGTTGTGTCGGCACAGTCGCCGAGTAGCTATCGAACTGTATCGTCTGCAACGCGTCTCCAGAGCATCATCACAATCCCCTGCATCAATGATTACACCACCACCCCCGCTGTGGTTCTCATAGGCGCCATCACCGTAAATCTGTAGCGTCGACCCGTTTGTCTCTGAAAGCCTTTTTACAATCGCTGTTGGAGACCCCAAAGAAGCACACTGCTCGTTGCTTCGTCGCCACGTCTCCGTTTCTTGCTTCCGCCAGCGTTCTGCCCCATTTTGTGGCCTCCGTTGTCTCGACGCCCAACTCAATGAAACACCGGCATCATCACCCCCAACTATGCTGCTTTCGTAAACGCTGGAGTTAGCGAGATTACCAGACGCCTGAAAATTCTCAACCTCCGTTTCTTCTGTAGGCAACATAACATGACCGACATTCTTGGGAGTAGTGCAGGAATCGCCACCCCATGCCAACTGCACCTGGTGCTCTTGGCATCGACGATTTTCGCCTTTTACACCATCAGCAGCGTTGTTTCTAACACCCGATGTTGCGGTATTGCCAAGAAAAGACGCTGCCGGACTGGCACCTTCCTGCATGGCGTCCACACACTCTGCGTGAGCTCCTACTGGAACCTTTTCAAATGCAAGTAGCGGCTTCACATCAGCAGATTTCTCCTCTCTCTGCGACATGTGGTTATTTAACTCTGGGTTCTCCACTCGTGGTGTCTCACCCCGGCGTCCTCCATCTTCCTCATTTATCCCGTCCCTCTCATCCACGCAATGCATTCCACGAAGACACGCCTCTTATTCTTCTCTCCCCTTATTTGCCACTGCACCGCTTTACTCCTCTTTAAATGCTTGGATATTTTACAGTTAAGTAAATATATTACGATTGTTGCGCTGGCCGCCGTATCACCTCGCCAACACGCACCGTTCTGGACCTCACCAAGTTCAGCAAACAACAAAAGGGTGCAACAAACGCGAGCGAGAGGGAGCGAATGCTAGAACGAGAGAAAAGGACAAAAGCCTAAAAATAGCACATAGACAAAAAACAAAAAAACGAAAACCATTCGAAGCTTTTACTCTCCCACATAAAAGGAGCGAAGAGAAATGAAAGATACCCATTTATTTTTTTCATGATTATTCACAATGAACGCGTTCGTTCAAGAAACCAGTAACAAATCCAAAACAAATTTTCATTATCCATAATCATCAATTAAGAGGGAATAGGATGAAGTAATGAAAGGGATATTTGACCTGCCTCCCACGCTTCGCACTCCACAACGCACAACTGTTTTACTCCCCGCCACGCCACGCCACGCCACGCCAACCCGATATCCCCCCCACAGGATTACCTTCCGACGTCACGCATACCCACGCAGCACGCACCCCTGGAATTCGCCAGTCCTTCTCGACTGCAATGGCCTCACGCCAAACTTTCAGAAGCTACGTTTCCCCTGTGCATCGCACGCATGCGCGCCTTGCCGTCAACACAAATTTGAGTAGTTCCTACCGAATGTGTGCGGAATGCCCCCGACGGTCAAACGAACGATTCGCGCCTCCGCCTGTGAAAGCGCGTGTGGTGCGTCTTTTCACGCACGGCCAACAACCATCACTTCGCCAGCATCCTTCCAT
>NW_021705905.1:41226-42530 GCF_003719475.1 Trypanosoma rangeli
GTAACAAATACCAAAACAAATTTTACTATTATCCATAATCATCAATTAAGAGGGAATAGGATGAAGTAATGAAAGGGATATTTGACCTGCCTCCCACGCTTCGCACTCCACAACGCACAAGTGTTTTACTCCCCGCCACGCCACGCCACGCCACGCCAACCCGATATCCCCCCCACAGGATTACCTTCCGACGTCACGCATACCCACGCAGCACGCACCCCTGGAATTCGCCAGTCCTTCTCGACTGCAATGGCCTCACGCCAAACTTTCAGAAGCTACGTTTCCCCTGTGCATCGCACGCATGCGCGCCGTGCCGTCAACACAAATTTGAGTAGTTCCTACCGAATGTGTGCGGAATGCCCCGACGGTCAAACGAACGATTCGCGCCTCCGCCTGTGAAAGCGCGTGTGGTGCGTCTTTTCACGCACGGCCAACAACCATCACTTCGCCAGCATCCTTCCATCGTGACGCGCCTCGTCCGTGCATAGGAGAACCTGCAACACACGCCGCAGAAATTTGCGACACTCTCGGCGAACAGGCCGACTCCTTCTCTAGCCATTTCTCGAGCTGCTCCGACCCCACCTTCATGGTGTACGGAGACAAATGCGCTGCCACCTGAGAGAGCACCGGCCCCCCCATCCAATCGCACGAATAGTCTGCGTAATAATTTGTGGGGAACAAAAAATACGGGAAAAGAGACCCTCTTCTCGCACCCACTGCGCGCATCGTGCGGGGCTGTGCTCACCGGATGTCCCCAATGGAGGTCGTGCGAAGAACCGGCGATGCCCTCCAGTGCCGCAGAGCTTTGTAGCCCAGTGCAACTGTCTTTGTCCCGCGGTTGCGCAGCGCCCAAAGCAGCCCATACTTCTCAGTAAGCACCTGTTGCGCTCCCACCGTAGTGACGCATGTTCTAGGCAATTCGGTTGCCCCACTGATCCGCACCCATTGCTTCGGGCGCTGCCAGCCCAAGCGCAAAGCCCGCACACTGCGTTCGCACTGTCACAACGCCTCCTGCTAGGGCGCTCGTGGCCCTGTGGAAGATTGTGGGACCACACATCCTTGACCCATGCGCAGGCGCTTCAGCTCCTCAGGCCCCCCCGTCTCCGTGCGACACCGGAAACTCGCCCGCCCACTTTCCAACAGAGCCGCCGGGTAAAAAACAAAAAAACAAAACAAAACGCATTTTAATCAAACAACGCCACAGTTTCGCCACACACCGCGCCGCGGTACTGGGAAATGTGGCCCAGCAGAACCTCGCCCCCGTCCTCCTCCTCAGTGTTCCCTGCTCTCGACCGTGCGGCGAA
>NW_021705906.1:0-25368 GCF_003719475.1 Trypanosoma rangeli
TATATATATATATATATATATATATATATATATAGGTTTTTTTTTTACCAGAAATTCAATGCGCATGTCTCTTCACTGAAGCTGGCCCGGAAATAAATATATTTTATGAAGGGAGGTCTTCATAACAATGAGGAAAATGCACCTCATATTAAACTAAGCATTGCTTTATTATGCATGTTTTTCTTTTGTCCGCTTTCTGGTGTCATTATTTTAACATTTGTCTTTAATCCCAAAATAATGCGTGACGAACCAACAGGCATAATTCAGTGCCTGCAGCGGAGATTCCTTGTAGAGCGTGGAAATTTTAAACATTTGGACACTTTCTCAATGTCGTCATCATGTGTCCAATGCGCTTCTTCATGCGTTTTCTCCCTCTCCCCCTGAGCTGCGTCATTTCAAAGGCGATGTTTTTACTGATGGAAATGGTGTCCGCAGTAGTGCTTATTATTCCCACATACTGCTTTGAGGCTGACATCGTATAAAAGTGTAAATGCCTGTAGCTTTAAATAGAGTTTCACTGCTGTGGGTATCGCGGATTTCTGAGTTTTACTTTACATGACGTCTACGTTACAGCTTTTGGAGTCACTCTATACCAACGCTTCCTCCAAACATACAAAACAAAACAAATTATTTTGATAAAATTGGTTGTGTTTATTTATTCGAAGTAATCACCGATGGACTTGCGCTGTTTATGTATTCTATTCTTAAAAGCCAGTAATAACAATATTAATAATGCTCAGTACGTATTGTGCTCCTGTTTTCAGCATTGGGTTGTGGATTGTAATGATGTTTTTTTTTCTCTTTTACAGTCGTTTTTCCCACCATTATTAATATTAGTAGTTGTAGTATTACTACGAAACGTCGGCAGCGTGAGATCTTGTGTGATTATATATATATATATACTTTGTGCTGGTTCCTACCTTTTCATTTTTTTTTAAAAGACATTGTAGGGAATGTGCCATCGAAAGTGTCTTTGTCTGGGTTTTCGTTGTTCCAAGAAGAACTGGTGAAGGGATTGAAAGGGATACATTGAGTCTCAATCAGCATCTATGATTTTGAGCTTTCCTTTGAATAGTAAAAATGATAAATAATATCATTAGTCTTTTTTTATTGTGAGGCCTGTGCTGGCATTTTAAATGTTTATTTTTCCATAGTTGCGTATTTATCGCTCTTGTTCGCATGCGGTGGCGTGCCGTAGTATTGCCAACAAAATAAATAAGAAAGAGCTGCATTTTCTTGTAGTGTAAGTGGAGTTTAGTTGTGGGTTGCCCTGATTCAGCTCTGAGCAGGATTTCCCTTGGATGATTTGTTTCCTATCGTATTATTTGTTTATTTTCCCCTTTGTACGCAAGGGGGAAAGAAAAGGATATAGTTCTCTTTATTTATTCATTTGTACGTTTATTATTATTATTATTCTAGTGCGAGCGAGTTTGCCTAGCCAACCGTGCTTTATAGGCAAATATATTAGAGCAACGCCCACTGACACCTTATTTAAGGGGTATTATGGTAGTTTGAAGGTTTTTTTTGTTGCCTTTTTATATGTAAATGTAAGCAGCTTTTCTCTTATTTTTTGTTTTCGTTACAGTTGCTCTTTATGGATGTATCCACATTTATTCAAATGTCGGGGAGCTAGTTGGTGTGGAGCAAAAGCAATAATAGTAATAATAATAATAATAAAAGAGAGATATTCTATGAGCTTTGCAGTATCTTTTTTTAAATCATTAGTATAGATTCACAATGGTGGTACTTGGCAAGAATTATCTCTACATAACCTGGTTTCGGTTTCAGAAATGCCACATGGATAGTTTGTGGTTAAATTTTTAAAAGGTAAAAATAAGACAACATGGAAAATTACAATACAACGTATATTTTATTTGCAAAGGGCGTATAACAGTAAGCTTTGTTATTGATAAACTTATGCGATGTGGTCTTGTGAAGGTTGAATTATTGGTGGGAGAAATAACTCTAGACGGCATAACAGCAAGGTCAATTGTCAGTGAACCTACATTTTTTTTTTTTTTTTTAGGGGTCGGATAATAATGTGTTGCGTATCTATCATATGGACATTTGAACGGCATACGTAACTGCGGTAAACATGTGAACGCGCATTATAACCATTTGAATTACGAGGGAACCTTATATTGCTTTTAATTCATTTCCTCTGCGGAAGAAGATTATTGTTTTCTTTCTTTAAATCCGTTTTCCCTTATTCATTAGCTTGCATTTGTTGGTACTCATTACATCACTGTTTCTATTTTAACACTCATAAAAAAAACATTTAACAAAGTATGGAAAAAGGTAGTGGAAGAGGATGGCGAGGAGGAGGCGGCGGTGAAACCCATTGGTATCGTGGCAGAGGCGGAGGTAGTGGTGTAAGAGGTTGTGGCGATTTTGGCGGCCGTGGCCGTGGCGGTGGCGGTGCACATGGCGGTGGCAGCTGCTTCCAGAATCAAGAGCGAGAGAAGACCGCCATCGTTGACTTTGCCAGGGAGAAAAAGTACAACTGCCCTCTGGAGGCTATCTGCAACATGATACCGCTCAAGTTTGACCCAAACAAAGAAGTCTTTGCCTATATTTTGTCGTATGAATTCAAGGATGGTGCCCCGAATTTGCAGGATGGCCTGAAAGAACGGGCCTCAGAGGAACTGCTGCGAAAGATGCGAAAAGAGTGTCCTGAAGTCAAAAATTTTGATATCGATTTGTGCGTTTGCACAGGTCAAAGTATTTTGTCCCCAGAACGACTCCCAATTGAGGAATTCACACATGAGTTCACAGTAAAGTCAAGAAAGGGTAACCGTGTATATTCCTATATTCTTACCATCGCCAGACCTGAGGTTATCGTACTCAACGGCGAAAAGTATCGAGTTGAGGTGAACAGCATTGTTGGGAAGGCAATACAAGTATGCTATGGAGAAAAGATGGGTGGAAAGTACGCCGATATTCGGGCGGGCACGACGGCTCCTGGAGGACGCATTACCACCTTCGATTGCGTTGTGCCAAAGGTGTTGACCACCACAGCGAAAGGGGTGCAGATGGCGGTGCTGCAGATCGACGCGCTGGTCTCTGTTGCATCTGCACAAAACTGCCTTGAAATTCTCGAAGATATAAAACGACGTGGAGACCAAAACGTCCAAAGGGCACTACTAGAGCGCTTCTCAAAGAAAAAGGTCTGCACCATCTTTCATGGTCACCGCGGAGCGGTTTACACAGTAATTGATATCTCGGACAAAAAGGCGAAAGAAGATGCCGAATTGAAGAAAAATCCTGGGCAGACATTTGTGGAGTACTTTGCACAAAAATACGGTATACATCTCATGCCTAAGCAGGTACTGTTCAGGTGTCGTACGAGTTCAGGCAAGAAGGTGCTGGTGCCGCCGGAAGTCTTGCATGAAATGTGCATCAGTGAACAGGACCGGCGGCAGCTGCCGCAGCTCTGTTCGCTGTACCCAAATGAACGCATGGAACGGGTCAAAAAAGCGATCGAGCGTCTCAAACATGAGAGTGATGGCAAAGCCATGAAAATTCTAAATTCCTTTGGAATTTTGCTGCAGAACAACTTTTTGAAAGTTGCTGGAAATGTGCTGCCGCCCATTTTAGTTCTTGTTCCACAAGCAAACGGGCACAAAATTGTCGATACTCTTAGAGAAAACACTCAGCAAGGCTTTGTCCGGGAGCTCGGGGGATTACGGCATTCAGGCGACCGAAAAGCCATGGGAGTTGTCTTGTACGACGAATCCGGTCAGGGGGAACAAATACTAGGTGCCATCAAGAACCATCTGGCAAAGATGAACGCCGCCATGATGCTAGAACGGGTGCACCATGCGAAAAGTTTGAACGAGGTCAAAAAGCTTGCGTCCAAAAACGCATTTGCGTTTGCTTTTCTGCGTCAGTTTGATAAGGAGTGGTACAGAACTTTGAAGACAACGTGGACGAATAAGGGCATGCTAAGTCAGGTAATCGTGAAGGATTTGACCGGGCCCCGTGGAACACCGATTGCCATGGCTGTGGCGCAGCAGGTGTGCGCCAAAGGTGGCCAGCTGAATTGGGTACTGGACATCAATAAATTGTGCCCCTCACTTGCCTCTAAAATTGGATCCGCAGGAATATTGATTATTGGGGCTGATATTGGAAGAGATAAGCAGGAGCTGCGCACCGACGAATCAACGGTCGAGCAAGACATTTATACGGTGGCCTTTGTGGCCTTCCACGTCCGTGGAACGCGGTGGGAAACTTACTGCGGCCACTACCAAGTGGATGGCCGCAAGCGAAGTTTATTCGCTCAGAGCCCGCAAACGGAGGGCTCAAGTGTCTTGGAAAAAGCTTCCATGCCCTCTGAGGTGCTCTCAGGAAAGCTGAGAGGCTTCTTGGACGAGGCGAGGCGGCACTTTCTGGACAAGGGTTTACAAACTTCTGCGGTGCTGCTTCTTCGTGGTTGCGCGTCCGAGGGCGAGCTGTTGGCGGCCAAGGAGCACGACGTGGACCTGCTAAGTGGGTCCTTAAAAGAAAACGTCCTGTGGGGAGTTGTGGCGTCGCAGCGCTACCAACATACACGCTTTGCCGCCGCCACACCCAAGGAGCCAGACACACTATGCAATGTCCCACGCGGCTTTGTGACGTGTGAGGGGACCGACTCGAAATTTGGCGAGTCATTTTTTCTTAGCAGTGCGAACTGCACACTTGGCCACGCGCGCGCCACGCTGTATGTCGTGCTGGGGAGAAAACAAAATTTTTTGCTGTCTGAGATGCAGGCACTACTGTATGGGATGTGTTTCCTGTACCCGAACAAAACGGATGGCCTCCCGTTGCCACTGCCGCTGAAGTGCGCGTCCGAGTACGCGCGGAAGTTTGTGTTTTTGCGCGATGTCAAAAACCCTTCAAAGGAGATGCGAGACAAGCTGCACTACCTGTAGTTGGCCGCCTCTCTGTTGGCACAAAGGACCAAATGCATCTGTCACAAACAGCATTGTCCAGGAGTGCGTGACACGCAGCGGGCGGCGCCAAGTTGTGTGTCTGTGAGGGGATACGGCGGCCCACGTCATGCCCCGCCAAATAGCGTAACATAATAGAAGGAAAACTAAATATATATAATATATTTATTTATTATTATTGAGCAGATTTTTTGAGTAAGCTTTTTTGGGACAATTCCAACAGGAACACAATAGCCAAAGCGGTGGTAGCACTGGAAAGATGCGTCAAGCTTCCAGTGGGTGGGTGGGGAATGAAAAAAAATTGCTTTGCGGTAGTCATCCATCAATGGGTTGACAATATCTGTGGACGACCCTAATTTTTTTTTTTTTATATACTTCGATTGGGTCCTTGCGTCAATTACCACCTACCTCTGTCCCCTTTCGCTCCCACTGCCTCTCTGTTTGGATCCTTTTCGTGTGTGTCCTCCTTGCTTTTGTGACGTTTCATTCGTTGCAAAATAAGCAGTCAATAAATGTGGAAAAACGTTTGGGTTGCGTATTTTTCAACGGGGAATGTATTCTTGCGGATGCCTCTACAGAGGGAGAGAGAGATTCATTAAAGTAAGAACTCCCCTGAAAGAAAAAAAAAGCGGTGTTTACGGGCGTTAACTGTGTTGTTGTTTGTGTTACACTTCTTTATATTTGAGACATTTTTTTTTTTTTTTTTGGGGGGGGCGTGAGGGGGATATTTTGCGTTTGATGCGATGTATAACTGCATTTATTTAGCTTGATTTTCAAAGAAGTTTTAAAAACACAAATAAAAATAGGGGAGTTAATTTTTTTCTGCCGAGTTTTTGCTTGGGATGCAGTTGTGCACTGCCCCCAATCTTTTGTTTCGTGCCTCCCCTCCACCTCTCCCATCAGCTGCTAGTCCGGGTTGCGTGGTTGGTATGACAGGGACGTGAAAACATGAAACGGAAATAAGTAGTAGAGGAATAAAGTGAGACGACAATAGTCCACAAAAAAAGAGGGGGAGGGAGCTTGCGGCTCTGCGGGGGCGGGCCATAAGTTGACTGTAATTGTGCGCTTCTGTGCAGCTGTGTGTGTGTATTTTGGGTGGAATTATTACTATTGTTAATTTTCTCATCTGCACACGCCCACTTTTACGTAGTTTTTTCGACGCCTGTCTTCAGTGGTGGAGGTAGCTGACAGGCGAGAGGCACACTTTTTCTTGTTGCTAACTCCCGTGCTGTTTTGCTGCGGCGTTATTCCCTGTGCAGGTCCCTCCGGCGGAAGGTGGTGGTAGACGCACGCATGCAGTGCCGTTGTTGGCGACTTTCCGATGTGCCTAGACGCAGGCCCCACAGGGATGTACCGATTTATTGCGCTCCGCCGTGATGGTTGGGCGCCCACTGTGTGGGCACGTAAGCGAAGCGCTGTAACGTCTTTTGAGGTGGAGTTGGATGTCAACGGAGAGAGAGAAGTGTCACCCAGGCCGCCACACTGCATCCTGTTGTGTACTCTTGGGAGCTTGCATCGTTGGGGAAGGATGTGGCGGCGAACTGCTTGCGTGAGGAATCGGTTCGGAAGGGATTCCAATGCTGATGCGTACTTGAATGACCAATATGCGATGAGGTGCTGCTTGTGTGGCGCGGAGATCCGCTGTGCTTCGCCGCCGCATCAATGCATGAAAGTGGCGACCTATTTCCAAAGGTCAAGTGTGCTTGTCACCATTGATTTCATGCGGTTGCATTTTGATGTCTTGTGAGGGCTCCACAAACAATGAACACCCTACTGTCTTATGTGTATGATGCCGCCGCGGACAATGTTGTGCATAGCCACATAAGAAGCAGCCGGTTGTGCGCAAGATCTGTTGTTCCGAAAGAGGGGAAGACTGCGGCGCGTGCCCAAACGAAGGCAGCGGTGGGTGCACTAATAAGGATCACGATGATAATCATGATGCTGTGCTTACTTTTACTGCTATGCAGCTTTTTATTCTGTTTATGCTTGTATGGGATTGGGTTCCAGACGAAGGGTTTAAGACACACTCGAAATAGTTTTATGCATGCAAACACATGGGGAAGGTTGACAGTGGTGGTAATACATCGCGAGACACCATCTGGCATGGTCGACTGAAAGAAGGCTTCAGAGAAAAGAAAGACCTTGAGAAACGGAAGTGACTAACTAAATGACTCCCGCGCAGTATTGTCATGGCGTGTGGCCGGAATGTGGATGCAGTGTGAAAAGCATCATTCTGCTTTAGTGTATTTGTCTCTGTTTGTGTTGGGGTCCACTGCATCATGGGTAGACGTGACAGTTATTATTATGTTGTTTGTTTACATGTATTGGTATTATTTTAAAATAGACTTGTTTTTTCCCCTCTCTATTTTCTTATTTCTGTCTTAGATAATAACCCATACCTGGAGCAACGATTTTGTTTTATTTTGTTGTTGTTGCTTCTGCCGGAGGATATTTTCCAAGAGGATGACGCGCCACGTATTCATGCAGTTGCTACTGCTCGTGGCTGTGTGGACTCTTTACTGCTGGACGGGGGTACTGGCTGTCGGTGATGAAATAGTGTGGCTCTGGAAAAAGCCCCCCGCATACTGGCATGAGAAGAAAAGTGAATTTGATATGATCCTTGAGGAAACGTCTCATGGTGCAATGGATTTGAAAAGACCATTACATTGGTCGGAATTTCTCGTTCGTGAGGACAACATCACGTTTCAGGGAAATGTGCAGTGTGGAGGTGGATATTGCCCTGCTGAAGCCCCTATTTGCTGTGGAGAGGCCCCACACTTCTACTGTGCGCCTGGTGGGACTAAATGTTGCTTTGCACCTTATGGTAAGGTGGCGGCATGTGAACAGAGTGCTGAGTGCTGTATTTCGGGAACGAATGCGACGTGTTGTACGCAAGGCACAACATGTCGCAGAGATGTGAACGGGCCAACATGTGCTAGAGAAACTTGCACCAAGTATCAAACATCGGATGATTGTATACACAATACGACAGGATGCGCATGGTGTTGCGCGGAGCGGCGCTGTATTAATAACAGCCAAACGTGTTCAACGGGAAACCGCCCTATTGGACTGGGCGAAACGTGTTCTCCCTGTCAGTATGCAGATACGTGTACTCTCTGTCTCACGTATAACATTTCAATAAATGCGTCGGATGCGTGTTCATGGTGCTGTGCGACGCAGTCATGCATACCCATCAGTGAAAATATGGAGTGCGGTAACGATCAGCATGTCCAAGAGTTAGGTCTATGCCCCGTGTGTCAGGCTAATGGAGCTGGAATAAACCCTGAGTTTGTGGGAACGATGACACAGTTTTTCGGGATGATCTCGGGTGTTGTTCTCGTCGTGGGCATCATGTCATGTATTGGTGTCTCCCGAGCCTGTATATACTTTCGTGGGAGTATGTTGATGAGCAATGGAATGCGTGTGTCTGACGTCGATGCTCAAATGGCAGTCCGGCGCCATGGGTTTGGCTCCAGGGAAACTGCATCCATGCAAGAACGCGTGAAGGGCAGTTTAAACCGTTTCTTTGGCGCGGTATTATCATTGTTCAGGTCAAAGTCCAAAACTGAAAATCCAACGGGGGCGGCACAGGTATCACCTTCTTTGGGCAGTGTGGTGTCCTGCACCGCGTGCCATCGCATTCAACATGTACGCAGACTTGCTTCCGTTGCCAACACCATGAAAGGTATCAAAAGGATTCAAGAAGGAACTGGAAGCAATCCAAACGATGATGTCCATCCAGTGGATGACGATATTGTCATTCTGTTGCCATGCTGTCATGCATTTTGTCGTCCGTGCGTTGGATTGATACCCACAACGAAGCCTTCGGCGGTGCGACCCAATGAATGCGCCACCGAGGCCCAGCCAAACTGTAATGACGAGATACGGGAAGATTACATTCGTGTGTATCCGTCAACAGAAGAGGACATGACTGACTCTCAAGTACGAGAGCCATCAGCTCCGGATGTGCGACACGCTTCGCATGAGGAGCAGCAAGTATTGTTGTCGGTTTTGGGGAGAAGAGGCGGAAATGAAGGTGACACCGATATTGCAAATACATCCTCCACAACAGGACAACCACAGCGCGAAATTCGGAATTGGAGGGAGGGGTTGCTGCACTCATGGCGAAGACTAAGTCTTTGGAGGGTTCGCACTGCATCACGGGAAGATAAATTGACGGGGAATACCGTGCTAAAGAACATAAGATACAAGTGCCCCAAATGCAAACAAGAGGTAAAGGATGTGCTTCTCCCCGAAAATATTCTGAAGTTGTAGTCTTCTCTTTGGCTTAGGGGAATGCGGCATTCATGACAAAATGGACGAGTAACTGCGTGGAAGAATTTGGAGTAAGCTTACCGTGCCGTATTGGCTGGCATTGATGAGGACAAGGCAATTGCCGCATATACACAACTGTACACTCATGTGTATGCATGCGTGTGTGACAAAACATTTTTTATTTTTATCAGTGTATCTTGTAGGAGACTATATTTCACGTTTTTTTGTTTGGTTTTCATCCCTTGTTTACTTCGGTGCTGCGACACACAATGAATTGTTCCGTACTTTTTTGGACATTCATTGCGCATCCTGAATTTTGAGGCGTTTTTCTTTGTTCTTGTTGTCGGGTCTTTGTTTTCTTTGCTTTTGGTGTTTTATGTTGATTTTTTCCCCGCTTTTTTTTTTTTACGTTTTTCCATTTCCCCTTCTACTTGTCATTGGTTAGTGCGTGTAGGTGGAGCGACGTCACCACGGCGGTGTTTTACTTTCTTTGCTTCTCTTTATGCTTTGCGCTGATGTTGTTTTGTCTCTTATTGGATTTTATGCTGACGTATGCTTTTTTTCTCACTTTTTTATTTATTTCCCTTCTTTGTGTGGCTTTTGCTGCAATCCAATGACAAAGGGTGAAAGAAAAAAAAAGACAAGTGAAACTTTCAGGCAGGTGGGTGGTTGTAGTCGCTGGGTTTTGGAACACGGTACAGGCGAGGGAAGGTCGGACCTCATTGATTTCCGATACATTTCTTTTTTTTGATCTTCTGACGTGATCGTAGTGTTGGTGTGAAGGTTATTGTTGTTGTTGTTTTCTTAAAACTTAGGTTTCTCTCTGGTCAGCTTCATTTCTGTGTTGGGGCATGTGGTTGTTATGGCTGAGTCGCTCCATCTCCACCTGCCTTCGCGAGTCACCATGGAGGAGTAACGTTTGCATCGGGGTGGTAATTGGTTTTACTGCGGATGTCTTGACGCAGATTGTGGTAAGGAGGCCACCATCACCAAGGGACCGTCCCCAGACGCAGAGTAGTTCGCCATTGGTGATAGTGTGCCCCAATTTTTTTCACAGATTGGTGACTCACCTCAGAGCTGAGACGGATACTTCTGCCCCTGTGATTGATCTTCGACGTAGTTTTATCTTTTGTAGTTTTACCATCGTCTTTAATACGTTTTTCTTTCTCTCATTGTATCGGCGGCTAGATGCTCTTTATCCACCTGCTAGTGTAACCCGAGGTCAGGCACTTTTGAAGGGTTTTTTAAGTTGGGTGGCAGCCAACACGACAACGCCTCTGTATTTCTCGTATGTCGCGACATTGAGCCATTATTTTATTTACCATACGGGACGTCACTGTCTTTGCGCAGCTGAGGGAGATAACTTTGGGTGGCATGTGGATTTTCCAGTTTTTTGGAAAGGAGTGAAGAAACAAATACACAGGCAACTGAGAGAAGACTGGCCTGATACAATTAAATACGGTTTTGTCTTTTGGGGTGCAAACTGGATGCCAATGTTCTACTATATTTCTCCTCACTTTCGTTATGTATACACTTCCTGCTTACAGGTGGCGTGGGGTGCTATCATGTCCCACTTGATGCATCGTCGGTTAGGTGTAAGCCAAGCCATAATTGGGATAAGTAGTATGTAAGCCTAAATAAAACAGGTTAAGGAGGAGGGTGCATGTGTATAACTAGAGTGATAGTGTGGAAGAATAAGCAGGACAAACAACAACAACAAAATAAATAGCTGGGTGTTGCCATCAAAATCAATTTATGTTTTCTCTTTTGTGTCATGAACCGTAATCCTCAAGTGTAATTTATAGGGAAACAAGAAGAAACGAGACGTTAAAAACGTGGGAAAAAAAGGAAAGTAAGAAGGTTCAAGTGCTTTCTAGCGCCTACAACTGTTTACATGAAGCGCACGTCTTTAAGAGTGTTGCATGTCACAGCGGGATTGATGCAAGGATGGGGCAAGGGATCATCCTCTGGCGGAGGGTGGGGCGATGACGATGGAGCAGCTGGCGGTGGTTGGGGCTCCGATGCTCCTACAAGTGGTGGTGGAGGTGGTTGGGGTACTGATGGTGCCCGTAGTGGTGGGGGAGGAAGAAGTGGCGGTAGCGGTGGCGATGGTGGTGGTTGGGGAGGTTCTGGCGGCGGTGCTCGTGCTGGTTGGGGAGGTTCTGGCGGCGGTGGTGGTGGTGGTTGGGGAGGTTCTGGCGGCGGTGGTGGTGGTGGTTGGGGAGGTTCTGGTGGTGGTGGTGGTGGTTGGGGAGGTTCTGGCGGCGGTCGCAGTCGCGGTTCGGGCAGCGCATGGAATGAGGGTGACGCTGGATGGCGTGGTGCGTCAACAGGTGCACGCGTAAATCGTGGTCGTGGTAGCTTCCGTCGGGGGCGCGGCGGTTCCATGGATGGGGTGTGGGGGCGACCAAGCGCAGTAGACGAGGAGGCATGGTCTGCCGCTCCACCCAGCTTTAATCCACCTGTGCGGCGCGTAGACCCTCTTACTCTTACCGCTGTGGAAGTGGAGATTGATGGGATCAAGAAGCTGGTGGGCCAGCGGGTTCAGGTGTCGGGGCTGTCCGACGAAACCACGTGGCACACACTGAAAGATCATTTACGTCAGACGGGTGAGGTGACGTTCTGCAAGGTATTTTCGGGCGGGAGAGCGGTGGTTGAGTTCGTCACACCAGAGGATGCATCCCGCGCCATTACAGAGCTGCAGGCTTCGGAGTTAGAGGGCGCAACCATCTTCCTTAGGGAAGACAGGGAGGATACCGTTCTTGTAAACACACGTAAAAAAATAAGGGAGGCGCGAGATGCTCAGCTTCGTGCGCGTAAGGAAGAAGTGGAGCAGCGACGGCGAGAGCAAGCTGTTGCGGAGGGCGACGTCCCCTCATTCACGCCTGCACCCGCGGCAGAGGCGGCGACAGCCAATCCACAGACCTAATTGCTGAGGTTAAGAACAGTGTGGTGTAGTATGGATGCCCTGAAGAAGGGAAGGTATAGCTAAGGGATGGAAGGAGACATAGAAGCAAACGAAGCATCAAGAAAAAGAGGCAGAAAAGAAGGTACAAGCTTTTCGAGAAAGGGGAAATGGCAGGGTTGCCACCTCTCTTCCAACCACAGATGGTGGGCGAACATACGAAGCTCGTTTTGAGGGCATTTCAAATTGCCAGTAATTCGCCTTGAAAACATGCACATATGCGCATCTAAAACAGAGGCAAACTTCTCACAAGAAAGAAACCCAAGAAAGGGGAGGCGGTGATGGAAAGCGTGAAAGAGGGTGAAATAGGCGACAACGTCAAGGAAAAAAAGGAAAGTGGACAATGGTGGAGAGGGGACGTGGGAGAATGAGTTGTGAAAATTCTTCTAGTGTACGAGGTGAGCTCCCCTGATGTGTGTGGAAGCAATTAGGGGTATTTTTGTTCTTTTTTTTTCCTTTTTTTTCCTTTTTTTTTTGGGGGGGTTTTGCCTTTTCTATTCCATAGGACCATTTCTGCTTCTTCTGCTGGCATATATATATATATATATTGGTGCCAATGGTGTGCTCAATGATGACACGTGCTAAAATTTCACTTGCGGACGTGCCTGTAAGGTGTCTTATCGTTTGTCTTGGCTGTGGCAATTATCAAGCAAATGAGGCGCGCGGGGCGCTAGGCAACCGTGTAGCTCAACAGATTCTCAGTACATGTGCTCCCTCTCCAAGCGACATACACAACCCTGACAAAAACCGCTTGCATGCTCGTGATGCTTTTGGACGGGCTCGTCAGAAGCAATGCCCTAATAAAGGTGAACGTTTTTTCAAGGACGTTACCGGCAATGGATTTGGTCGGATTCGTGGTAGCATGCGGGGTCCACAAACATGGGATTCGGATCGTGTGGTAGACTACATGGGGGTATGGTGCGATAGGCTTCTGTTAGGGGAAGAAACCAACCCGTCTCGTTGTGCTTTGCTGGAACCACAGGTGCCATTTGTCATGGTTGGAGAGTCGCTGGAGCGAGTTCTCTTATCACATCGGAATTTTAAGGGTGCGGATATTATTTTTGTGTTTTCTAGTTCATGCTTTCCTTTTGGTGTCCTGCGTCTTGTTCCATTCACTGACGCTTTGCTGACTCTTCCTAATGGTGGCCCTTCTGCCTACCCACATAGTTCCATTGGCACGGTATTGAACCGATTAACTTCGTCGGGTGATAAAGCGGCGGCGATTGTGATGGGGGTAGGTAATACCCATGGCCTTCTGATCCCTTTAACAGCTGAGGAGAGAGCGGTCTGCGACACCCGCATAGTGCCACTTGCCAGTTTCGCCACTGCTCTGTGGACGGTTAACCCGGCGAAGGCAGCGGAGTATCTTCAAAGCAGCCCCAAGGACAATATGAGGCTGTGGCGTACGATGCAGTCGTCTATGTTGTCCACGCGGGACACAGCCGTGCTGCGCGCGTACGAGGGCGGCAGACCACTGGATGCACGGATGAGTCAGCATCAGACGGCCTATCTGGCAGAGACTTTATTGTCACGCCTCTTTCCTCACGGTAACGAGCACTGAGCAGGGTCGTTGCTTCTGCATTGAAACACTACACACATGTATCGTACATTTGTGCAATTTGCTGGCCGCTGTTGCTGCGTTACACACACGCACACACATTTACTTATTCAGAGGGTGTGTGTGAGAGAGAGACCAACAGGGGCACGACGATGATGATGGCGAGGACGAGATGAAGCTAACATTGATTTCATTTTACTGCAAGCAATAAGTCTTTCTCTTTGCTGCTATTTCTAACTTTTTTTTTTTTGTTATTTAGAAAGTCACGTCACATTTGAACTTATTTACAACTCATCAAACCTAATAAATAATGAAGACCTTGAAACTCTTCAAGGGGAAAGTGTGCCCTTTTTGCCAACGCGTGACAATCACGGCGATGGAAAAAAAAGTCAAACTGGAGGAATTGGAGATTCCTCTCGGCGATGCCATGCCGCAGTGGTACAAGGAGTTGAACCCACGGGAGACGGTCCCAATGCTTCAGGTGGATGGGAAAACGTGCGTGTTTGAGTCTGATCTTATTGCAAAGTACATTGACGGTATTTCCTCTCCCGCGCCTGCGCTTGTGGGTTCAACAACCTACCAACGGTACCAAGTGGAGTTTTTCTTGAGCCAGGTTGGAGATCTTATCAGGGCGTATTTCACTCTTCTCAGAGACCCCTTCAATGCAGAGAAGCGAAAATCAGTGGACGACAATACCGTGTATATTGAAGGTATCTTTTCAGAGAACCAGAGGACGGGGCCGTATTTTCTTGATGAAGTTTTTTCCATGGCGGATATTATGCTGATTCCATTCCTCGCCTGCTTCAAGCCGGTACTAAGTTACTATTCTGGCTACGACGTCTTTCAAAAGGCTCCTCGTATAAAGAAAATGTATTTGGCGGCTCTGCAACGTCCGTCTGTGAAGGAGACAAGCCCAACACCAGAAGAGTTTATTGCTGCCTTTAAGCACAAGGTGCCACAATCGCACCCCACATGGTCATTGGCTCCAGGTTATGTGCTGTTTTCTAACAGGGCATGTCCCTTTGCTGATCGCGCCCGTTTGGCATGCGCCGTGAAAAGCGTTAAGCTTCCCACCTTTGAAATTGATTTGATGAACAGACCCTCATGGTATCCGTGGGTTAACTCTCAGGAAACTGTGCCATCGCTGCTTACACCGCAGGGCACCTATATTTATGAGTCTCAACTTATTGTTCATTATATCGATGGAGAGTTCCCAAAGTCTGGGCCTGCACTTCTTCCCAAGGATGCTGATGAGGCGTACTTTGTCAATTTCGTTGAATCTAATGTGGGCCACTTCGTTGGTGCAATGTTTTCTTTATTGCGGAATCCCAAAAACAAGGATGCGAAGGAAGAGCTTGAATGGGCGTCTGGGGAGCTCGAGAAATTGTTGGCAGAGCAGCGGCTTGGAGCGGGTCCATTCTTTGGTGGAGCCACCATGAACGCTGCCGATATTGCTCTTCTGCCCATGCTGGTGCGTATGAAGGCCTGCACTCCAGCTATGACAGACGGTTATGACTTGTTCGCAAGGTTCAAGCTCTTGGCTGCAAACTTGGAGGCGGGTATGAAGACTACGGCAGGCAAAGAGACCTTTTTGCCCCTCCCGGAATACTTGCGGGCGTTTCAGGCAAAGTTTCGCCCCTCGTCTTGAGACAGACGCGGACACCAGTACAGCTGTGCGCCATCAATACTGAAGCAGCCAGAGACCGGGCTCCATGCTTTATTATCTTTTTTTCTGCTTCAACTTAATCCTCTGATCATGATGTATTGCTATGCGGCGAAGTTACTAAGACGCGAAGGTCTGTTTAGCAAGAGAAAGAAGAAAGGGAAAAGAAACAAAGGCATAAAAACATATGGAAAATGCGGATATATATATATATATATATATAATTTAATTAATAAACCCACATGCATGGTAGAAAGCATCATGGCAGTAAAGCGGATAGGCAGATTGAGTGAAATCCGGGGTGAGTACAAAGGGAATAATTTATTTTTATGAATTCAGGCTCATATGCGGAAGGTAATGAGAAATGAGATGGGGGTGAAAAAGGGTTTGTCATATGAGAGCGACTACAAAAGGCTTATTTGAGGATAGGGAAGGTCATAACATCATCTCACCACAAGGAACAAAGAGGGCTATAAGACGTTATTTTTATTTTTAATTTATTTATTATTATTTATATTTTTTGGGTGTTGCCTTCCATTGTTCTTGCATTACCTTTGCTGTGATTGCCATTGGATAGCGTTTTCTTTGCTCTGCTAGATTCTTTTTGCTGTGGGATGGGGAGATGGATGGATTTTTCGGCGAGGCTCCCGTCGCTGATTCACTTCTTGAGGCATTTGCAGCTTCATTGCTATCTCAACCTGCGCGAGATGGTTGGTACCGCAATGCCATCAGTGCTTTGGACGGCGATGGACCTGTTATCGCAGGCGTCGTATTGCAGCTACCTTCGTCATCCGTTGGTGACAAGGGCAAAGCAAAGTTTGTGTGCGTGTCACTGGGCAGTGGCACACGATGCGTTGGATACAAGCCTTCTTTGTACTCCGCTGAGGCCGATCCTTTAATTCGGGATGGCCACGCAGAGGTGATGGCCCGACGTGGGTTTGTCGCCTTTTTATTGGACGCGGCGCTGTATCTCGCGCAATCGGAAATCAGACAACACCCCGTTGTGGCGCGTTGTCACTTGACTCGTAAGGGGTCAGAAGAAGCTAGCAGGGGTGAAGCACCGTGGCGCTGCTTTTGTCTACGTGATGGTGTCACAGTTCATCTGATATGCACGGAATACCCTTGTGGGGCGATGTCCATTCCAGGTGGTGGAGGACGTGTTCTTCTCTCTACTCCTAGCGGTCAGTCGCTGTTTCCATCCGCTAACATAGATTCGGCCCCAAAGGAGGAAGGTGTGCTCTCTTTTTCTTGTGACGCGACTGAAAGTGCCATAGATCAGACTATAGTGGCTTATGGTCATGTTGTAGCTGCCCACCGCAGTCATCCGGCCGATGAGATATTGTTTGTGGGGCGTCTGAAGCCTGGTAAAGGCCACCAAAACCTTTGTATGTCCTGTTCGGACAAACTTCTTAGATGGCACTGTCTGGGTATTCAGGGAAGACGACGAACGCGATTATTTCCAAAACCTATGCGTCTTGCAAGTGTATGGCTGCCACAGACGCATGCTTTCACTCCTGATGCCGCTGCCGACAAGGATATTACTCCGTCCAGGTCATTCTCTCTAGAGACCGCACGGAATGCTTTGAATGACCGTATTCACTATTTCCACCCCATGACGCTTTTCAAGGGAAGAAACAAAATCCCAAAAGAGGCGTCTCAGCTGTTTCATAACGTGCCGGTTCCCTCTCCTGTTAGTTTTCATGGGTTTACACCGTCATTTCTTCAGTCGCTACTCACCAAAGGTGCCGCCTCTGTGGATTCACGGGGAAAAAAGGATTACGATGGGGAAGGGAACAATGGAAGAAGTGACTCTGGTTGGTCGCGGAGCGCGTGGCTCAAGATGATACTTGGAGGGACAAGTGACTCCCGTTACATCGCAGGGACAAAGAGGCAAAGAGAGGCCAACACCTCAGAAGGGAGCATTCATGCGTTTAGTTGGAGGGAGGGTGGTGTCGCTGTTCTAAATACTAAGGCTGGGCTGCCCCGTGGTGTCACAAAACAGGTTGCAGAGCGCACTGTTCATCAGTTACCAAAACTACAGTTAGCATTATTAGCAGGAGATGGAGACCACAGTTGCACAACAAACGATGCAGCGCTGGAAGTTGGGGCGGAGCAGTTTCCACTTTCACGACTATGGATGGCTCATCAGCAGAGGAGAGTTTTGCGCTGCTTGAAACAGCAGCAAAACGATATGTCTTTAGAGTCTTTTTTCGTTGTGCCTAAAGACAACGCTCAAAGGCATGATGGTGATATGACCATAAATTCCTTTTCCTTGCCGGTAGTTCTTTTTCCTGTCGAACGCGTGGAGGATGAGGAGGCTGTTGTGGCGGGGGGATCTGCACGCTATTGGCTGCGACGAGCGCGCCAATGCAGGAAGGCTATGGTGCGTACAGGGAGCAGTGAAAGGGATGTATCGGGCTACATCCCGCTTTTGTGGGTGGAGAAGGGAGCTTCTGTTTAAAGGAATAATGTATGCGCACTCCTCAGAGACACACACCCAATTATTTTTTGCTTTTTATTTCTCCCTCGCTTTGTGTTAGCCGGTGAAGTAAAGGAGGTTGTTATGGGCCAGCAGGTTGTGTGGTTCAGTGTATTGGATGAATATGTCGTCTCCATCCTCCTCCTCTCATCGTTTCCCTTCTTTTTTTTTTTAAAAAAAAAAGTGACAACATTATCTACTAAAAGTTAACGGAACGTCATACAAGTGGAATATTAGAAGTGAAAGCTGAACTACCGATAATACAGTAAACTTCATCCAGTTCTACGATGCCTTCTGAGATTTCGCCTGAAATATCCAGTCCACTTGATCTGGGCATTTGGAGTCCAGTGTTACCCGCGGTGATGGTGCAGACATCTCAAAACAACCAAGAAGAATGTTGCCCGTCGCCGTGCCGTGGGCTCACCGATAGCGGCGCATCCGAACTGGCTTTATCCTCCTCGTTTTATGGGGTAACTCATCCAACTAGCCCACTCGCACTGAACGGTGAGGCATCTGTCCGCGGCGTTGTCAAGAGTGGCGAAAAGAGTCATTCTCCAACGCGTGGCAGCGGTGGTGGTGGCGTTTGCGAAACAACATTCGCTGCTTCTTTTGTTGAGATGCCCGTACAACCGATATCGGGACTCTCAGGCCCGGAGGTGATGCGGCTTTGTCCCCATGACGTTGTAAAGTGTGCTGAACATCACAAGGAAAGGACTGTACAGAACATGTGGAGCTTCGTGAATGAGGCGGGTAAAGTTATCTGGGTGTGCCGTTCTGATGTGGCATGCAAGATGCAGAAGGGTGGTCGTGCAGCTTGTCGTAGCTCACGTTTTAACGAACCGCGTCCATCTGCGTTTCGTAGCATGGCCTCAACTCCCGGTGCCACTGTCACCACAATGCAAACTCCACAGGTTGGATTTTCAATGCCACACATTAACAATCATACTACGGCTTCCAGCGGGGTGCCGTTGTACTGCATTGGTAACTGCGGGGCTTTTGTTGCAACACCCGTTGCCGTTGCCGCCTCGTCCAACTTTACTCAACCTCAGTTTCTGCAGCATGCGGTGCATGGAGATCCCATGTTTTGGCTTCCCGTTCCACCAATTCCACCACTTCCACCAGCAGTTTACGCCCCAGCCTCTGGGGCAGGAGTGGTTGGAAGGGCACCGTCCGCTGGTGTCGTCCCACAGTTCGCGTTCCCCCCCAGCTGTACGTGGGTTTCCTCCTCCCTTTCACGCTAACGAGACAATGAGCGGAGCAGCAAGACCGAAAGAACTGCAACAGTAGAAGACACTTCCATGATAAGGTGAGGTGTGGGCAACAGGTACTAAAACCGCACAGGTGTCAAGGAAGACGATGAGAAGAAGCAGGCAACGAATACGCGGTGAAATGATTTATGGTATCCGAACAGCGTAAGGATTGAGTGTTGTGGCGAGGAGGTGGGTCAAGGGAAGGAAATGAGAGGAAATAACATAAAACGAGGGAAAAAGGTGTGGTTCATAACAGCACAGACGATGCTGCCGAATTGGAGCGTGTATATATATATATATAAGGGAAAAGTGATGACAATTTGAAAACAGGAAAAAAATAAATAAATGAAAAACTGAATGTCAAAGCGACAAAAAGTAAAGGGAGTAAAGTAGAATGGCAGTATCTACAGCAAGGGTGCTGAGGGCTCAGCTCCCTCTGAAGAGGAAAGAAAGAAAATGGAAAAGAAGCTGTAGTCATCACCCACGGAAGCGGTGAGGTGCACGAAGTGGGGAGGGGGGGGGGGATGAAAAGGAATTTGGATTCAACTACACTGCAGGCCGGGCCAATTGCCTTTTATTCTCCTTTTTTCCATTTCTTGGTCTTTTTTTCGTTTTTTTTTTGTTTCTCTTATTTGGATTGTTTTTGTTGTTTTGTTCTTGTTGTTGTTTTTTTTTTGGTCCTCTGCCCAATTATTATTATTGTTTCTTTTTTGGTGGCACGCACCCCCTCCTCGTGGCTTCATCTCTCGCTGTTTTATTTTGTTGTTTTATTACTATGATTATTATTCTTTTTTTTTGTTTGCGTTCTGTCCTTCCATCTTCTTAAGCTTTTAGATGCCCGTGGTGTGCACTTTTTTTTTCAAGCGGTGTTGGTGTTTTTATTTGTCCTTTTCTCCCCTTCCACCTTTTTATTTTGACGGTGGTGTCTTTTCCCTCGCTACCCTCTCGTTACTTTTCCTGCAATGAGAGCATCCCACCGGGGACAATTTTTTGTTTTACAAAAAACCGTACTTATACGCTGATTTTTGTTGTCTTTTTGCTCGTTTTATGTTTTTTTTTTTTTTTGGGCCCGGCGGTTTGACGGCGTTGTCATTTTTTTTTTTTACGCTTCCGTGCGCCTTGCAGGGCGGGAGCGCGTGGGGTGAGAGCTCCTCTCCTGCCCTCTTGCCTTTTCCTTTGCCTCTTTTTTTTCATCTTACTTTGTCACCAACACAAATACCACAGTTGTGTCGAGACTAAATTGCAAGGCGGTGCCAAAAGAGAAAGAAGCGCGACAAACAAGCAGGTCGTAGAAATTAGCGAAAACAAAATTGGGCAAAAAATGAGGCGAAGTAAGAGGGGTGACCTAATGCAGTTAGAAGAAGGCGGTGGGGAGAAGGAATAACAATTTAAAAAAATATATATATATGAGTGAACAGGGAAGATAGAGGAAGGGCGATGCGTGTAGCGTTGTTTCACCCTTCTTATGCCCACTTGTTTTTTATGTTTCCCTCGCGTGTATGTGCTCCATGCGTTGATTTCACTCCTTGTTTACGTGTTTTACCTTTTTACCTTTTTTTTTCCTTATCTATTTTCTGACCCTATTTTTCTCCTTTCCCCTCGCATTGTTTTTCTTGTTTTTTTTTTTTTCATTGTTTTTGAAAGCTTGCGAGAGGAACGGTTTGGTTGTACATATTTCTGGCAAAAACACATGTTGCTGCCCTTTTTTGCATTGGTCATTACGTATTGTGTCGCAAACTATATGCTTTGTAATCTCGCTTAACCCAATCCTACCCTCTTTGCCCCTCGGGTGGGGCAGGTTAGGGAGAAGCGCGTTCAGTACCTTCTTCGTGTCATTACTTGTTTTTATGTAATGAGGAGCCGTCTTTGGCTCGCTCGTTGGTGGGTATTGCATGCATAAGCATGTGGTGATAAAGGCAACATAAGGAGCAATGAATGAAGCTTCCTTTCCCTTCTTTGTATTGGGGAACAGTCAGATGAAGGCTAATCTGATGGTTTTACTGCTACGTTTTTCTTATTGCATATTTTACGTGTTTGTTTGTTTTCCACTCCCCTTACTTGAGAACCACGACAAGTATTTAGTTTCTTTTTTTTTTTGCTGTTTTTGTTGCCGCCAAATGTGGCTTGGACGGAGCTGGGGCATAGGTGTTTTTGGTGGTACAACCTTGCTGGCGTCCATTACTCTCCCTCATTTTATGCTCCCCCTAAAGCCGTTTGTTTGATTCTGGTGGTATCTTTGACTGGCGCAGTATCACATCCACCATATGTGGAGGATTTGCGATGGGCAAGGACAAGACGAAAGGAACGACACTATTTTTTTTTTTTTGTTTCTGTCACTCCCTCTATATTTTTTTCCTATTGAACGTTTCGGTGCGTGTTGCTCGGTTCTCCCACGCAATACTTCCCCCTTCTTTTTTTTTTTTCAGATACCCGTGTTTCAAAACCTTTTTATCTTCTTTTTTTTTTCTTGATGAGGCGTCTTTTTTTTTTTTTCGTCTCTTTCTACCCCATTCAGCGACTACCACCTTACGCGCGGAAGGTTTCGGTGGCTGCGGAAGTCCAAAGAATGGCACTTTGTGTGCTTAAGACGAGACCGGTTGTTTTAAAACGCCTTTTTAATTTTTCTGTTTGTCTCTGTTGGGTGTGTCAGGGCAATCTCCGCTAGGGTGGAAGATGTGTGGGGTGCACACTGAGCCCGTCTATGTTTTTTCTTCCTCTTATGTTTCCTTTTTAGTTCTTTTTTGTGTTCAGGCGGGGGACTGGCGGTGGGAACTAGTGCACACCTGTGCACAAGATGACTTCTTCATCATCGTCACTGCAACACCGCGTGGATGCTGCATTGCAGCACGGACTGCTATCGGTTGGACGAAAGCAACATAATACAGGGAGCGGACCCGATGCGGTGTCACCCGTCCGATCGCCTGACTCTCTGCCGCGTAGTTACGAAATGCCTACAACAAATATCAATAGAAACATCGCATTACGGGCCACACAAGAAGAGACGGATGGGGAGGACGAGATCCAGCGTCTCCTCCGCAACGCATTTTCTCTTGCTGCAAGCCATTCTCCACACGGCGGAATAGTTTCTACTGCATCTGCTGCACCGTTTTCCGGCACAACATCCAGTTTATCAGTTTCTGACAATGTGTATTTAAATGCCATGCGCACTGCCTATAGTTTGTATGGGGAACAAGCGAATGTCTGTTTGGAGGATGATGTTTGACAACTCATGCACTTTGTGACCATAGGCGGATGTTGTCATGACGTGGACGATTTCTTTGCTCGTCTGACATCGTCTTTCCCTGATTGGGGAGTCCCATGAGGGTGATGCGACAGGAAATTATGGGAAAGCATGTTTCAATGTTGCCGCCTTTGTTGGTACGGTTAACCTTTGCCGTTGAGAACGCTTTTTGTGCCATGGCGCAGCGGAGATATAGAGGTGATTCTCAAGAGCCCGGAGTAGTTGCTTTTGTGCGTGCGTTATGAAATAATGGAAGGGGAAAATAAAAACCGACTTTATCGAGATCGAGCCACGGAGTACGAGGGATTTCATAGAATGAATCAGTTTTAAATTTTATTTATTTTTAACTGTTTAGCGGTACTTCTGTACAATAATGCCCCATTCTTTTTTCTTTTTTGTTGTTGTTGTAGAAAATTTTATTACTTTTTATTTTTGCTGATGTTTCACTTGCCGAGAATAACGGCAGTGGGTACACGTGTGCGTGTGTATCCGTGTTCCCTTGCATGTTTGCCGTGGCTTGTTTTGTTTTTTTTGAACGCCTCATCCCCCATTGCTGTTCCTCCAGTTGCTTCTCATTGTGTGTCGTCTTCTACGTGCAGCTACAGAGGAAAGGAAAGAAAGAGGCATAGTACCACAAATCGTTGTCACGGCGACCTGACAACTTCTTTTCGATTGGGGGAAAACAAGGCGAACTAAGAGAAAAGAGGGATAAAAACAACTTTTTTTTTGGTTGTTTGTTTCTGACCTTTCTTTTCTTTTTGTGTGTGCGTGTGTGCTTGTGTGCGTGTTCCCTTTTGAGCTGAGCGCATATTGTTGCGATTGCCGGTGACATTGGAAATATCACACTCACGCACACATACACACGATTCAGACTGCCCTTTTGTTTAGTGTTGGCCCCTTCTGGCGGGGTCGTAGCTTGAAAATTGCGCGAGGCCCCGCCCGAATTTCTGAAGACCGTTTTTTTTTTTGCCCATTTTCTGAGATTCTCACCAGACCACAAAACACGTTTGGAGCCTCGCCCCCGCTGAGGCAGCCGTACTTACTTGGTGTGAGAGTCAGACACAGAAGCTCGGTATGCGGTTCTCTGGACACAGTTGCGCGGATGTCGTCATTATCATCACACTTTTTTTGGTGACTTCTTACTCTCTGCGTAGTTACTGTGTATTTCTATTTCCCCGAGCACTGTATGCGTTGGGATTGGCTTTCCTACAACCGTTTAGGAAGGGAGTGGCTAGACCAATTTCCTCCTCTCCTCTCCACCTCCAACATTTACTTAACGTTTCAACAAAGGACTGGATCTTGCTTGGCATTTCTGTTTTTTTGTTTGCTCTCACATTGTGGGCTTACCTAGCGGCCGCGGTCACAGATGCAGGTCGTGTGCCTCAGGCATTTGGACAACATGCTCCCAGGAGCGCCTCCTTGGCATTGAGGGTGTGTGGGGCATTAAACATATGCCCCGTTTGTGCTGCCTACAAGCCGCAGAGGGCACACCATTGCAGTCGTTGTAGGCATTGTGTATTGAAATACGACCACCACTGTCCATGGCTTGGTCGCTGTGTGGGTTTTTTCAACTACAAGCTGTATCTTCTTGTGGTGTTTTACACCTTTGTATTTACTCTCTGGGTGGCTACACTGCTGCTGTTGGCGATGTCCCTTTATATTGTAGAGCACTACCAAACCGTTGGGTCAAGGATTGTGCATCGGGATTTTGGAACTTTGTCATCCTGGCCGGATGAGATATGTTGGACGGGACCACTCATGGTGGGTGGCAAAGACCACACTAAGATGCATCCTGGGTTGCGGACGGCATCTACTTCTTCTATTAGTTTACGCAACAGCTTTGCCGTTTGCCCCCCATTTTTAGGTGTGTACGTCTGTCTCGTGGAAGCCATTATGTTTCTTATTTTGACAGGCTCACTGTTGCGAAAGCACTGCTGGCTGGCACGGCATAACTTGACAACGCTCGATCTTGTTATTTACCAGCACAAGTTAGAAGAGGGGATTTGTACTGGAGGTCCACTGAGTGTCTTTGACATTGGTGTGAAGGGGTGTTTACATCAAGTCTTTGGTGACGGCGACGAACTGGGTGAGCATGTACATCGCAACTTTATTGTGAGGTGGTTTTTCCGCCTGTTGCCCTTTCCCGCATACCCCAAGCAAGCCGAGTTGTACTCTAATTCATCGCTTGGTACTGACGCTGCGGGCAATTTGGGGGCTGGAACTCCGTTTGCTGCGATATCACGCACGACCTTTTCGGTGCCAAGCTACGGGACGCTGAAGGAGGCGTCGCCTGCTTGCAACACGATTGCCCGCAATAGCAGCAGCGTCGCTACCGCCATTGGCTGTAGGGGCGAATACCGTAACGTCCCGGTGCAGTTTTCCGGCCATACAAGGAGCCTACTTGGACTTAGTTTTTCCCACAGCGTCATCTCCTGCCGGGGCTAGTGGCGTGTGATGAGTCGTTTCCTCGGCGTTGTCGTTGTCCCACATTTTTTTCCACTGTACGTATTCGACTGAGGTCCTTCCAACAGAAGAAGACAACAAGCGAAATGAGAGCGGGGATAAAAAGTAAAAAAAAAAAGTCCACTTGAGCACTTAGGCACATGACTAGAAAGAGTGAGGGGCGTTAAGTCGACGGTTGATTGAAAGAGTGGCATTTTTACCTTTTTTTGTGTGTGCTTTGTGTGCGCCTCTTCAGCAAGGTGAGATGAGCAATAGCGAGGGGACGACGTCTTCAAGGCGAAAGGCAAGACCCGTACACAAGCGAGCGTACAAAACCCTTCGAGGATAAAAGAGAGAGATGTTAACGCTAGGAGGTGAGGCAAATATGCACTTCCGCCCTGGGGAATGCTCCGTGGTGTAGGTATTTACCGACTAGTGAATGTGTGGGGATCTTCTCTCTTTTTCTGTGTGATACACTTGTTTGAATTTATGCCCTTTGTTTCACTGGCGTTTTCTTGTATTGTTGTTGTTGTTTTGTTTGCTGTGTTTCTGCATCTTCTGTTCCTT
>NW_021705906.1:25393-42513 GCF_003719475.1 Trypanosoma rangeli
ACGTATATATATATATATATATATATATATATATATATATATATATATCCACACGTTCAAAAGGAGTGTGCAGCATGCGGCGGTCACATGCACTAATTTTTGGCGCCGCGTCGGGCTGCTTCCGCGCAGCTGCCCTTTCTCTGTGGCAGCATCGGCGTGGTGGGGGGGGCGGTCTCTCCAATATTAACGGCTTTGCCAAGATTTTTTCTCAGGCCAAAACCAACTCAAGTGGCAACGGCTCTTCCTCAGACTTTTTAAATGGTCGCTTTGAGGGCGGGAGCGCCACCATGGATCCCTCCATGCTGCAGAATATGCATCGCACCTTGAACCAATCCTTGACGCCGGAAGTACAGGAATCGATGCGTGCCATGATGGAGGGTCTCAAGCGCGGAGACGGGATTCCACAAATGGGGATGATGGCATTTGGTGTGGGTGAAAATGAGAAGGGGAAAAAGGTTGCCCGAGGTGCCAAGTTAACATTTGACCCAAATACGGGGAAAGTCTCAAAGGATTTTCTGGAGAGTCAGCTGGAGGAGGATGACCCGATGTTACCCAAAGGGACTGTCGGGGATTACCACACTGAGGGAGCCATCGAGGTAGAGTTTGAGGAGGACTCGAGAAGACACGCATCCACCGTCGCGGAAACAATATCTGAAGCCGATGTGGTTCTGGAGGGGACTTCGGAGTCGTTAACGAGAGGTGGCAAAGACACAACACAATGAGGGGCGGTAACCGTGACGAAATGGTGTGGTCCAAGTAACGAATTGCCCTCAGCAGCTAACAATGCTCCCATATCTGTCCTGGCGCTGCCGTCGTTCATGCATATCCGCGTTAAAAAAGAAACCGACATTAATAAAAAAAAAAAGGACTTGAACGAGAAGAACCGAAAATGGTTGCACATGCAGTGGTATATGCTGGCTTGCCTTTTTGCCACCAAGTTGTCCTTTTTGTTTTCCATTGTTTCGGCCACTGGTGCCTTTGCAGCTCGGTGGTTGCTGGGGTCGCTGGGGGCAAAGTGTGAAAAAAAAACAACAAGAAAAAAGTTAGTGACAAGTCATATCTTCATGCAGCCCCACTTGGGGAAAGGCCTCTTTAGCCTTGTTGTGCTTGCCGTGCGGTAGTGACACGGTGACGTGTTCAAAATCATTTTTTCCTTTTATTTGCCCTATTTACTCTAAGCTAGCACGAAATAAAAGAAGCCCAACTTAATTTTATTTGTTTGCTTTTTTATTTGCTTCGAAGAGTAGGAAGGCAAGCTACGATGTTGTTTTGTTATCCTATGTTTCCACTTTTAGTGGTGTTTGCCCTTATCGTCCCATTCCGGCCCTTCGATGCAGAAGGTGCGCTCCTGGCTTCGTCTTCCATCGAGTACTGTGAGCGTGGAAGCACCACGGATTTGCTTCCGTGTGAGAAGAAGATGGTGGTGACTTTGTCGGTGGATAATGCCCAGGATGCAGGTGTAGAAGAGTTTGTGCTTCTGCAAGATGCCGTGGACAAAACACGAGGTACTGGGGAAGAGCCCGTGAAATTTGAACCAATCCGTCTGACGACGAAAAAGTCACGCGTGCAACATATATACCCCCTTTTTTACGAACAGAATTTTAACTCCAAGCCATACGAGGAGCAGATTCCAGCGGAAATAATTGGGTGCGAGGATGGATCCAACTCGAAGGCGACATGCGGGGTGGTCCTAGATGCAGCTGGGGAAACAATTCCATACAGCGAGGGATTTTGTTGTCGTTGCGGTATGTGCCAATTGTTGGGCATCTGCCCTCCAGACAGCCGCGGCCTTCAAGTATGCAACGTTTTTGGAGAGGCTTCAATGGCCTCGTGTCTCCGTTTTGGAGAGCTCTGGTACAGTGGGTACAGCATAGGCTCAGCCTCTACCTGGTACCGCTTGGAGGTAAAGCTAACGGCTAACTCCTCAACTGAAGCCACCAAAGCGAGGCAGGCAGTCTTTGAGTTGGGACCGGATGTGCTTTCGGGTTCATCACCGGAGTTTGGAGCTTGGGTCAATATTGTGGGGGACTTTGTGCCCTCAGAAGCGCCACTGGTTCTTACTGAGAAAATGCTTTTTGTCCCCACCCTTCCAAGAAAACATAAGCTTGTTTTGGCAGGATCATCAGAGTGGTTATTGCTAGACAAACACCGTGTGAGCATACAGGGTCGAGAGTGTGACAAGGTAGGGGTTTCATATGAGGCTTTTGCTAGTCAGGGCAGCAGATGCCAGTTGAGGCGGGGGTCGTGTCTGGCCGATCAGTTGGAGGACTACCGTTTGAGTGACATTGCAGTTGAAGCCAAAGGGGGCAGAGGTCAGTATATGGCTCGTTTTTTTGGCGATTTTGTGCTGGGTAACGCCAACGCCACCGACGGCCCAACCCTCTCGTACTGGATGCAAAATTCATTGACGACGATGGTCACTATTGTCATTTCGGCGGACAGACTGAAATATGTGCTGTCCGTCTCCCCGGGCGAAATCATCGCCACAGAGGTGTCGAAGTCGGTAATCGAGAGTGCTTCGAGAGATGGTGTGCTTGTGGTGACGGTGCGCAATACTGGAAGCATCACAGCGCAATACACCCTTGGAGTGGGAAACTGTTCGCGACATGTTCACCCCATGATGGCCCAGGCTGTGAGTATGGCGCCACATCAGACACTGACGCGCGTTTTTGACTTGAATGTGCAGGGCACGTTGGAAAAGGGACTAGTGCATTGTGATGTGACGTTACAGGACGCGCGAGGTGGTGTTACCGACAAGAAGCTTGTGGAGTTTCGCGTGACAAGCGTGGAGTGGAAGAACGGAACACAGGGCGGTAATGCACCCAGTGGAAACGGCGGCAGCGTGGGTGGCAATAACGGTTCAGCTTGCAAGCGTTGTGAGTGGTACAACATTGTGTGCTTCTTGATGCATAGGTGTTGGTGGCAGCCACTGTTATATGTTCTGGTTGTTATTGCTGTGCTACTAGGGGTATATTTTTTTTGTAAAATGTTTTCTTGTATCAATGACGAGCATAAGGATCGTGAGTGGCCTATTTAGAGAGTGGCTACCCTGCGGACTTTAGTTCATCACAGCATGCCCGCCTTTTGCCTGTGTGGCACACAAGGATACTGCTCGGTATATGTTATCGGAAAGCAGCAAGTAATCTCTATTTTTTTTCTTTCTCTCATATATATGCCTTTTTTTTTGTTCTTCCATGATGTGGGAATGAGGGGCTTGCCATAGGGAATGCTCCACATCGCTCCCTTCCCATTTGGCCAGTGACTACTGCCTCATTGCTATTATTACCTTGAGAGCGGGTGAGGTTTCTGGAAGGGTCGTTTGTTGAGCTGAGGTGCAGGGTTTTTTTTTAAATTTTTATTTTTCTGCTGGAGGACGCTAAGCTTTCACTCGCGCGCACTGTTGTGGAAAGCTCTGTCCTTGTGCTATCTTTTGTTTCCTGTCTTTTTTTTGTTTTTTTTTTCGTTCTACAATGGGTGTTTTACCTACTTCTTTTTTGTGTTGCTGCTGCAGTTGTTATTGCCTTCGCCTTATGTGTCTAAGTTCTTATTGGGAGCGTTATATATATGTATATATTTTTTTTTTCTACTCGTCAGGTCCGTGACTATTCTCTACTGGTGCGTCTTCACTGACGCACCCATCACCAATAACGCAGTCAGCGCTATAGCACAAGGGAAAGAAGGAGAAAGCAAGGCGTTATATATCTGTATATATACTGTTTGGCGCACAATGTTGTTCTATCTGACGCTCCTTATCCTCTGTGTTGGCTGTGGTCTCGGCAATGTAGCACAGGGTTTAACGTTTGGTGTGATTGGAGACTGGGGATTAGGGGCATATGCAAATGGGCATTGTCCCGAGATTATCTCCACGCGGCGGTACACGGAACTGTGTGGACGACTTGGCTGCAACTTTACAATTAGCGTAGGGGACAACTTCTACTGCAGCGACGTGGCGTTCTGCATTCGACATTCGTTCGAAGAGGCGATGAAGGACGTGCCTGGCCCGTTCTTTCCATGTACGGGTAACCATGACAATGTAAATGCACAGATTCAATACTCGAAGCGAAACCCTCGATGGTATTGGCCGAGTCGTTACTACACCGTGAAGCTTCCGATTGATGACACGGGCCACACCGTGCAGTTGTTTGCCTTGGATTCGCTTGATTATTCACTATGGAAGGGTAGGCAACATGATTGGTTGGTAGAAGAATTAAAGCGAAGCAATGCTCGATGGAAAATTATTTTTGGTCACTATCCCACTACCGGGAGTGGAAGACACAAACGGGTGGGCTCGGTGGGAGGGATTAACCAGCTAATGAGTCAATTTAACGTGCAGGCATATTTTAGCGGCCATGATCACATTGTAGAGGTAAATAATATAGAGGGGCGTGTGTTGGCTCTAAGTGGTGGGATGTCACGTGGCGCACTAATGGCGTACGCCACCGGCGGGAAGGCAAGAAAATTTACACTTACCAGTCCAAGTGAGTACAGCCCGTATAAGCAAGCGTGGCCCAGTCATGGGTTTATAACAGTGGACTTGGCTCCAAATACGATGAACTTAAATGTCTGGGACTCTGCCGGGGGTATGCACTATGAGTTTGTGGTGACGCATGACTGGATGCAAAAAGTCATGGAGCTGCCACCTGCCGCTCGGCATACGTGGCCACCCCCGGATGTAGTGCTGCAAGCTATGAAGGATGAACATGCACTACCCCGCGGTCCAGGCGGGGGGACTGTTTTTTTTGCCAATGGGACGCGTGTAACACTTCCAGGCGACAACGACGGCCGTGGGGGACGGGACTCCACTGGGACACCGTCAGGCTATTCTGCCGCCCCACCAACGCCTGTATTGAAACTTCCACCCACACCTGTTCCTGATTACATCCAATACGCCGTCTTCACTGAATGTGAGATGTGCAATAAGAAGTTCCGCGCAGGAAAGCGATTCACACTACGTATTAATGGTGAAACCCTTTCCCTAAACCATCGATTGTACCTGACGGATCGGTCGGATGGCTGCGATGACGCCCATCGGGGAAATCATGTTTTGCCTGGGACACGCATTGAAACTCCTCTCTTCAATACCCTTCTCTTGAACGTGACACGTGTGGTGGAGCGTGTCTATGTCTGCCTTAGTGTAGATGCCGGTGCCACCTATAGTAGGCTTCTCCGTGAGGATACCGTGGAGGAGTTGTACACGTTCTCTATCACAGCTCTCTAACGCGAATAATATGAGGCTTGAATATATATATATATATATACATATATTTAATTCCTTTATTGTGTTTTGCGTTATCCAGTGTCTTTGTCTTTTTCTTTTTTTGATATGTTTTTCTTTTCTTTCTTCTGCGTACCCCTTCACATCCTAGATTTGCTCCGTACCCTCAGTTCTTGTCTGCTGGAGAGAACGAGAGTTACTGGAAACCAAACTCAGAGGGGGAAAACAACTCTGTCTTCGTGTGCCCTTCGCTCTTCATTTTTATTTTTTTACTTCTTTTTTTTTTTTTGTGTGTGTGTGTGTGTTTCTGTGTGTTTCCCTCCCCCCTCCCCGTGTTTCTGATGTTCTGCATCCATTCGCGCTCTTTGTCTGCCTCACTTTCGCTTTGCTTGTGTCTACCGCAGGGCGTTCCTCGTTCCGAAAAGAGAGGCAATTCCGCTTCTCTAGGAGACGGGGTGGCGGTGGTGGTGGGTCGGGCCGTGGATAAAAGGGAAGGACTGCCTGCTGTGCTCCGTAAATGCCGCGTGTGGGAAGATGCGACTCCCAGAAAAGGCCGGTGGGTGGCACCAATGGCACGCGACCTATGGAAGCCAAGGTCATTTCCGTGGAACGCGCGCGGCCGTTGCGACCGCAGACGAAAAAGAAGAACACAGCAATCGGAGCATCTTCCACGGCGCCTAGGAATGCTCACGGTGGCGCAGTACCTGTATCAGCTTTTAGTGCGCCATTCCCGTCGTTATTGCGTATGCCGTCTGTAAAGGAAATGTATTCAGTTGTACTCACCGGCACCACAGGGAAACCCCCGGATAGTTCTTGCACTGGAGAGGGCCGGCTTCCTTCAGGAGATAACAACGCCATTGCTGCAATGTTTTTACGGCAGCTTCGGGTTGCCTGCGCGGCGCACACCGGAAAAACGTCCGGTGACAGTGGTGTTAGTAGTAGTCGTGGCAGCTCTGATGTATTGTGCTCGCACGCAGGATTTACTTTTTACCGGCATCTTTACGACATGCACCGATGGCTATTTTCGTCTGGCGCCTGTGAACATGGACGCCGTGTAGTTGTTAAGCATGCCTGGCAAGCACTGTTTGCCAAGAAACTTCGACCATGGCGTGTGTTTATGACGATTTTAGGCTCTGAAATGATGCTTGCAGATGAGAATGCGGCGTCAGGATTTTTGACGATGTTATACAATATTTTGCAGATAACTAGTCGTCCTCGTCGCAAACGGGTTATCAGATTGTGTTGCCGGTTTAGGTTGCCGCAAGAATGCATTTCCATTCTTGAGGGGTGCGAGGACGCTTTTGCGGCCGCGGTGCGATTGTACAATTGTGGCAACAGCACGAGGAGCTGTAATCTGACTTTGCCGCGTGAAGGGGGTTCACAGGAGCTGAATGCACGATTGCTGGGGTCTGACAGTTTTCATTCTCCACCTTTTGCCTTAATGCGTGTGGTGGAGGCGGCAGCAATGCTGTTGGGGCTTTGTGGATCTGGAAACGCGAAGGTACTTCGAGTTGTGCGTCGTACAAATGCTTTATCATCATTGCTTTATGTCACTGAGTTACTCTTTGCCACCGTGGCGCGTCAGTTGTCCCAGATAAAGACGAATGACAGGAAATACTTTGTAGGTGATGACGAGGGCGGCACAGAGGCAGTATATTGTAGGAACGAAGCTCACTTGTACTGTGCTTCTATTTCTCAGCATGTGTTACCCACCTGCGATGCTCTTCTGCACCTGGTTGTAGCACTTTATCAACTTGCGGCCCTTCCGGCGAATGCGGACTTCATGGGTGAGCGTGGCGTGAAGCTTTGCGTTCAGCTTGGATGGATGCTGCACAGCTTTCTTTCAAAAGAGATGAGTTTGTTGCGAGCTCTTTCTTTGCCGTTACAGGATCACCTTGAGAGAGTTGCGCTGCGGTCGATTGAACTGTTGTCGCGCCTCTGCTGTGGCACAAAGACAAGGAAAAAATCACTGGAGGCGGCACGGGAGCAGGGTGCTGTTGGTATGCTTGTTAATTTTAGCACGCACCCGTCGCGGCGCGCGGAAGTGGGGCTTGCCTCTCTCGATGCCTTAAATGCCCTAACAACCAAGGATAGTGGGTGCCGAGAACAGCTGCATGGTGACGCAGAGGAAATTTCTACTCTTGTTCAGGGTGTTGTTAGAGCAGCCGAGTTAGCAGCTCGCTCAGCAGACCACTGGCACAAGCTCTATGTATCGTTGTACGCATTATTTGGCGTTGTCACACTTCCGGGTGAAGTAGATGCCACTCGACGTAATGAGGGCGCAGCTCCCACGCTCCGCGTTGTGCCTTCACAACACTCCTTCTCCGTCTTGACGCCGGATGTGATGCAGGGGTTTTCGTTGCTCCGTGTGGGTGGAACGACAATGCCACTCTCACTTCTTTCGATTGATTTTCAGCCGGATGCCTTTTCTCCGGAGTTACATAAAGAAGGAGAGTGGGGTTTCGCCACGGACACGCTTGCCTTTATAGCGCCTGAAAAATTGCCTTGGTTGTTTTCAAATGACGTATTACCACCGTCGCGTGAGATTGCCGCCCCCCTATTTCCAGACGTGGGGATGACAGAGGTGGAGCTGGGACGCTGCTTACTCTCGCATACTCTAGAGGCTCTTCAACCCACCTCATCCGAGGTGAAGGTTCGAGTGCTCAAACGCCTCATTGAACGTCTATGCACACCTTTTCACTGCATTGATCGTGTCGTGTATGAGCGACCTCCACTTGTTGTGTTACCCTCACTGCAGGTAGTGTTGGAAGAGGTGACGACACCGGAACAGGTGCAGTTGTTGGGTGGGGAAGAAAGCAGAGGAGGGGGAGGGCAGGCCCACTTTGAGGCTCCTTCCTTGACAGGATTCTTGAAATTTCAATCGGACTTTGAGTCTGGCAATTTACAGCGTGCTGTTGCCATTGATGAGGTGGAGTACGATCTTGTGCTAAGCCCTGACACAAACACAAACTGTCATGTGCAGTGGTTTTATTTCTGTGTTGAGGACTACACGCCTGGCACAACGTACCGCTTTAACATTCTCAACATGGAGAAATCCAGCTCGACTTTCAACGAGGGCCAGCGGCCTCTCATGCTATTGGTCGAGGATGCCGTGTCGAAAACGGGCGTGTCGGGCCTGCCACAGTGGACGCGTTGCGGACACGACATTTTTTATTACAGAAACTTGTATCGACGCCCGGCACGTTGCACCACAACCACCACTGCAACGGCGGAAGCAGACGGTATAGAGATGACTAAAAGTCATGGCAGCAGCGAACGCAGATTAAACCACGGGCAACAAGCCTCAAAGAAGGCGAAAAAAGTCATCAAGACAAAGCATTCCAAGAATCAAGATGGAGAAGGGACCTCATTTTGTTACACACTAAGTTTTTCTGTGGTATTTCCAGAGAAGAAAGGACGTGTGTTTTTGGCAAATTGTTTTCCGTATACCTACACTAACCTCATAGCTGACATTCATCAGTGGGAACAGCAGGCAAAGGGTGGCCTTGGTGCCTCGGCCCTGGTGGCGGTGCAACAACTTTGTACGACACCCGGTGGTCTTCCGGTGCCGATTATTACCGTCACAGCAAGCACCTCGGGGGATGGGGATGCTGAAGGCAGTAGAGAGAAAAATTTGTGTAACAGTTGCGGAGTTGCGGCTTTAACAGAGATAGAGAACCGCCCGGTGTGTATCGTGACCTCGCGGGTCCATCCTGGAGAGAGTAATGCCAGTTGGATGTTGCGTGGGTTGTTAACCTTTCTTCTAGGCGATGAGGAGGAGGCCAAGACGCTGCGAAGCAGCTTTGTGTGGAAGATTATACCTATGCTGAATCCTGACGGTGTTGTGCTTGGAAACCATCGCTCCTCACTGGGGGGAGCAGACCTTAACCGTGACTACGCAGATCCAAACCCGTGGACCAATCCCGTGATTTATTCGCTGAAGCGACTCACTCAACACATCATTTCTAGAGAGCAACGCCATGTGGCACTTTTTGCGGATTTGCACGGACACTCACGCGCCAAAAACTTTCTTATCTATGGATGTACACCCCGCCCAGGGGAGCCGGAGAGAAAATCGGCCGTCAGGGGTACAATGGCAATGCCGCCATCTCAATTGGAAGCTTCCTCCAGCAATTCCACATTGGATGCTCGTCGACAGGGGTCATCGACCGCGACCTCAGTGACGACTGCTGCTTCTTCGCCTGTTGAAAAAATTGTTCCCTTCATTCTGAGTTGTCTTTCTCCCGCCTTTGCACTGCCACAGTGTTCTTTTACGGTGCATAAGAGTAAGCAGAATACTGGACGGGTTGTGATGTATCGTCAGTTTGGGATACGCATGAGCTACACGCTAGAGGCAACCATGATGGGTGGGAAAGACGATGAAGTCTATTGCCGCAACACCCGCATTATACCGAAAAAATCATTAGGAGGTGTGGTTGGTGTACTTCAGGAAGAGAAAGCAAATAAAGTCAGCAAGGAAGAGGAAAAAATAAAGGGTGCCGTGGAGCCATGGCCTTTGGAGGTCTGCTACAGTACTCGTCAGTATGAAAATATGGGTGAGTTGCTGGTTCGCAGCCTCCATCTTCTTAGGGTGGATGGTGAGGGTTTGGACGCCGCCATGAAGGAAACAATTGAACGTGCATGGTCATTGTTCTTTGCCACTACAGGCAATATAGATGCGATGACTGTGTTGAGCTCTCCTTCCATGGGCGGTTCGTATGCGTTTTCAACACGAAAGGAACGTCGCCTGGATGCTCTCAAGGTAAAGAAGGAGAAGACGACGAACACCGCCACACTGTCGATGGAGCAGCGAAAGGAATTACTGCGCGCACTGCTTGTGCGGCCAAAGGTGTCAACTACACACCCGATGGCTCTTGGCTCCGTTTTTATGGGAAGCGAAAGTGACGATGAGGAGGAGTCCGAAGGCTCAGATGACGAAGATGACGATGACGTGGGAGACCAGGTCAATGCCTCTAGACTTGAAGATGATGACGGTGAGAGTGGCGGAAGCGATGATGACAACGAGGATGATGATGACGATGATGACGACGAGGATGATGATGATGATGATGACGCGGACGATATTGAGGATGAGGAACTTCCATCCTCTGAGGTTGGTGGGGCCTATTTCCTGGAGTAGCGTACATCGCTGACTTAGCAGACCACTTAGACACCACTCATGTTTTTGAGTGACGCTACAGCACTGTACGCCCATGTGGATTTGTTTCTCTTTCATCTGCTCCTTTTTTGATGAAATAACTTTTTGGTACATCAGTGATAATAATAGTAATAAAACAACAACAAGATCATGTCGTCTGAATTTGATACCTTTATTATTATTACTTTTTTTTTTTTTTTTTTGCCTTCCTTCCATTTGTACTGCTTTGCATCTTTCTAAATGTCACAGTTTGCCCACATAGATCTGCCTAGGGGGAGATGATGGACAACGATTGGCTTCGCAACTCTTCTTTGCCTGCTGACTGTCCACCTATAGATCATGGCAGTGTGGGGCAGGGATGCCGCTGGGGTGGCGAACAGTGGCTCCTCGCAGAGTCATGGACAAAAATTTATTGTGGGTGTTGGAATCGGCGGCATTGCCGCTTACGCGATTTACTTGTTCTACTGCGGAATTCGCAGAGGTCCACCGCAACTTTTTTGGACCACTTCATCCGTGACGAAGTGGAAATCGTCATCGCCTTCTTGCCGTGCAGAAAGGCGCGATGAGGCAGCTGATCCGGTTACGCGACCAACGCTGACGCTGGTGAATTTTCCTAAAAAAATGCGGGCGGTGTTTGAACGCTCGCTGCGACCGCTGATCAATGCGGATGAATTGGCCCTGCAGGACGCCCGTGTTGTGTTTTTTCATGAGGTATCAGAGATTACACCCGACAACGTGGAGGCTGTGGTTCGCCAAGAGGTTGTTTCAGCCTTTGACCAGTTGAAGGGAACTCCCTGTGCTGTCTATCGTTCTGTCCTGGCGATAGATGGGGAGCTGGTTAACCCTTTTTGGGGACCTGAGGAAGCGGTGAAGGCTTCACGAGGACGTGTATTTCTTGAACGCCATTGTATTGGCTATACTGTAGATGGTGGTCGAGTGGAGTTCCTTTTTCACGATACGCGGGGCATGGTGGGAGGTGTCACTGATTGTACCTCGACAATGAAAACTGATCTTTACCTGGATGCTGTAGATGATGCGCTGCGACGTTGTTTTTGCGCGACCACGCTGACCTTTTCTTTGGATAAAGAAGAGAAACGGGACACCATCGGAGGCTTTTCCTCTTCTGGGCATGGGATATGCATTAACGGCCCATATGCTCGCTCCTTTGGAGCGTTATGGCTGAGTCCTGTACCGCTTTTTGCAATGTTTGGGGCAGCTGTGCGATACAGTCGCGCAGAGTTTGATGGTTGGAGACGGCTTTTAAACCCAGACGGGGGTGACAGGTCCCCATTTTGGATGGTAAATCGAGTGTGGCGATGGTGGCAGGGGAGAAAACAATTGAAGTTGGGTGTTGCGACAGAAGAGAGCAACGGAGGAGACACCTTCACTGTGGAAATTGAATCTCTTCAGGATTCGGAAGTTATTGAGACGAATTGCGGTGAGCTCTTGAAAGATGCCTTGAAAAGGGTACGGAGGTTCAGTGGTGGCAAGGAGACTATTGAAATAGATACTTTTCCTTCTGCAACTGGCACAATTTTGCGCTGCGCTTTGCGTCCTGGGCTTACTGTGTTTCAGGCGCTGTGGGAGGCGTGGAGACTGACTGCGTTAGCCTCATGCCTCAAGTGCGATGTGCAACAATTCCGTCTTCTTGTTGCTGTGAGGACTCCAGAGTTGTCCACTTCGGGTGCGACGGTTACAAGCGACCATGCGTCGCGAACCCACGTTCAGGTTTTTCCTGTATCAAGGGAAGAGAAGGAGTCATCCTCCCCGTCCTTTTTTTCCTCTGCACAGTACTTTCGCCTGCTGAAAGACGGCCGTTGTGTGGAGGCAGCGGAGGCGTTTCAGCGCATTAAGGATGGAAATGTGCACCAATTGTACTACGTTGTTGCAGAATACGTGACAGGGGATTTTGACGGTGATTCGGCAAGGCATGCATGTGAGTAAAAAAAATAACTAAGAGCCATGCTAGTTGGTTTGGTAGTTGCCACAGCGGTGGAGTTCTTTGGTTTTATCGCTAGCGCATTGCTTTTTTTGCTTTTTTGCTTTTTTGCTTTTTGTGTTGTACCAATTTTTATTTTGGGCATGCATCTCCCCTTTTCATTTCCTTTTTTTTCATCCCCGCGTCTTATATATATTCACTTTTTTCGCCATGAGATGATGGACACGCAAGCTGAAGAGCTTGGGCGCGCAGATGAACGACACAAGGTTTTTATTTCCATCAATGACATTGCCTGGATTGGGAAAAATGTATTTGTTGTATCTGTGCCAGCGTACAAGCGAAGGATTAGCTGCGAGCTGACGGCCGTGGATGTGCCACGCGGCACGGCATCGGCCCTTGAAGAAAAAGTAATGAGGACATTGAATGAAATTCGCTGTGCGCCGTACAAGTATCTTCGACGGGACCACTATGCCTCCTTTCCAAATCAAGGCTACGGAGACATTATATTTAGGATGAGTGACGATGCTGCAGAGTGGGTTTCGTTGCAGGAGCGTTTGCTGCGGCGTGGGGTTGGCAGCATTGTGCGTCCCATAGTTGCACGACTGGAGGAACTTATACAAGCGGAGTTTGAGGGCTCAATGAGCCCGACGCATCTCCCGGACGGTCGCGAGAAGCCATGTGTGTGGGCAAACCATCATTACAACTTTGAAAACGGACCACTGTTTCGCAAGCAATTGACTGGCCAAATAATAAATGTTATGCGGGGTGATGTATATGTGGTTCGCTGGGACAAGGGACAAGTTATGAGCGGGAAATGCACGAGCAAACATAATGGTAACAAGGATGCTGGTGACGCACACCACGAAGAGTGGCCACCGCAGCTTGTGATTCTTGACGCTGTCAAGTGTTTTTCGCCGCGTACCGCGAATGGCTTTGCGGCACTGCGGTGGGCACAGAAACGCCTTCTCTACTCCCGCGTCAAAGTCTGCATTCACTCCACACACCCGTCGGAGAAGGATGTGTCAAATAACACGCAACTCTTTTCTCATGAGCAATTGCGATGTGTGCGGTCAGCTGTGTACGTACTACCACGGGAATCTGGCCTGTGCGCGTCTTCCACGCGACGAGCCACTAATGTAGGTAGTGCCTTGATTTCAAAGGGTCTCGGACTTCTTCGGCAGGTTGTGGATGCTGCCGTACCGCGTTCAAGTGATTTTCATGAACTTCTACGTGCTGCCAGGGACCGCTGTTGCGCGGTGACAGACGCGACACTGAAGGATGCAAAGCAGTCTTTACCGGACAATTTGATCTCTGACGATGGAGTTTCGTGCCCTGCAAATGTTCCCGTTGCTACGTGGTGCAACTCTTCCCCATCACTGAAGACGCTGTGGCAGACCACAATGTGGGATGGAGATGTTCATCGCAGTGCGCACGATTACCCCCAACGCATTTACTGTCTTCGACCACTGCGAAGCCTCTGTGATATGAGGACACTGATACGTGAATGTGAGACCTTTGAGGGCTTTATCAATTCCGTGACGTTGGTGCGGGAGTCTCTCGGTGCGTCTTTAGAGCAGCAGCAATGTCGGCGTCGTCGGTTTCTTCGTGTGGAAATTAACGCTATTTTTGCTCTTACGAGGATTCAAGATATCCTTGCCAGAGTTGGGGCAAACACCTTTGGATCTGTTCGCCTGCATCCCACTGGAGGGAGTATATTGGGCAACACTGTCAAGGTGACCGTGGTATACGACAGGTGGCTGAGCGTCATTCCCATTACGGAAACCGCTTTCCTTAACATCACCGTCACCGGGTATGCGCCGCAGTCGTACGACCCTGCGAAACACGCCCCGAAGAAATGTCAGCACAGCCTGCTCGTGAAGAAGGAACAAAGGCAAGGGACGAAGGTGCTTGAGCTAGAACTTTCAGATGATGAGAATGAAAGAATTTTTGTTGTTGATGTTAGGGTGGAATTTGGAAACAGCACTGAGCATCTGAATCATCAGAGCGTGTATTTTCTCACCAGAGCGGCACAAGGCCCTGGTACCTCAGGCGCGTTGCTGTGCGATGATGACTATTCCAATGGTGAACTTGCTAGTGTGGACAGTGGGGAAGACCACTCTGCGTGTGATAGTGACAGTGAAGAGGAATCTGACAGACAAAACGAGCAAAATCAAGGCGCGGAAGAGGCAAGGCTAGCAGGCAATGATGATGAGGCGGCTGAGAGAAAAGAGAAAATGGAGTCGTCGGATACGTTTTGTCATTCGAGCGTTGATTTTTACTTTGAAGTGATGACTGACGCGGCGCATAAAGGGGGAGAATCCATGCGGAGACTGCGCGATTGGGGTAAAAGTCTCATGTACCGTGATGTGCGGTGTATTCCAATGGGCATTGGCACTGTGAATGGAGCTCGTGGGTTTTTGGGAGATGTGCTGCTGATAAAGACGCAGGAGGAGGAGGAGGAGGAGGAGGAGCAAAGTATTTTTTTTACAGTGGAAAAGAACTGGCGGCCGCCGGCCCATTCATCATGGTTAACGAAGGATGATGTGTGGACGGGCACGACTCGGATATTTGAGCAACATCATCGCAGACGCTGCAATGCTTTGTTTAAGCGGGAGTTTGAGTCACGAGACCTTCTGATTAAAGCTTGGTACGAGTCAATTTGCCGTATACGTGCGGAGTTATTTGAGACAGAGGACATTGAAGTTATGAAAGGGAACATGGTTTTGGATTTTGCGACACATTTGAAGGCGTATGGTGCTTTTTTGGCTTGCGACAAGCCAGATGGTGATGACAATGCCGTAATTTATGCCGAGGCGGGGAGACTGGAATGCTGGTACAACTCTGACACGAGTGTCTCAGCTGCGGGGACCACGACGACTGCCGTAGCAGCCAACTTGCAGGTTGTTGCGTTTCAAGACCATAACGCATCCTTTGGCCTCATTTCACCATCATTTCTGCCGCCCAAGGTTCCTTTGTCTGCATTTTCTCTTTTTCCGCGCCAGTTTTTTTCCGCGCACAGCAAACAACATCGCGCCTTGCTGACTAAGAACAACGTGGCCTCCATGAAGGAGGGCGGGGATATTCACGTGGATGCGGCCTTTTTTCGGCTGCCCCATCGTTTTTTGCCCAATCTTTTTGCCTCAAACTTTGAGCGCCTGCCAGCGGCTCTGCGGAATGTAGAGCGGGCTTTTTGTGATTCGTTGCAACAAGGTGATATACCGCGTCCTCCCAACGCGCCGGAGGTCGTATATTACGCAACTCAAAAAGCTTTTGTTTCTATTTTATCTATGCTTTTGCTGCTTCAGCTGCGACGTGATAATTTGGGAAAGGAATCGAGCGCAGAAACCCACCCGTACACGTCTATATACAAGTTGCTGAGGGATGAGTTTGGTGCCCTGTACGATTTGAAGCTGTCCAGGATGACTACTTCCCTGGTGCTTTACAGGGTGGAGCCCAACCTAAATGCGAATGGGGATGGACAGCAACGGCAGCCTGCACTACTTCTTGGATCTCATGACACAGAGACGAGTGACACATTTGAAGTTCCTGGCGGCTTTACGACATTGGATAAAAAGTCCTTGTTTCGTGCAATTGGAGTGCTGGGGTTTGAATCACTTGTTGCGCCTCGGCCGGCAAAGCCGGCCGACGATTTGACGAACAACGACGATGACATTGTTTTACTTACGGAGTTGAGTGCTGAGGAGTGCCATCCTATGACCTCCCGTGGTGTCGGGCCTTATCCGTTAGCAAGCAGCACCCCAAGGCTTTACCATCCATTTCCCTGGCTCACGCTTCTTGGCCAACCGCTGCTTGCTCGAGACGAATACGACGCGGAATCGTTGGGCAATCACGAAATGATTGCTGAGGGAGGTCACCTCATTCGACGGTACATTGCGGTTTCATACACGGCTCTTTGCTTGAGTGAAAGAAAACCGTATCGTTCATTCTCCTATGGTCGAATAACGCGGTCGTTGATTTATGGAATTGTTAAAAAACAAGCAGAGAAGGGCTCCGCTATCATGAACTATTTATCTCTTCTTCTTCGTTCTGCAGGCACTACGGCTGAGGGTGCCTCTCCGTTTGCAGATGGAATCTTGAATGTGTACGGAACGGCGAGTGAATTGTTGTACCTATTCTATCAGTCTCGTCGACAACTTCGCTTTCGACTTGGTATGCTTTTTCCTTCTCTTTTGAAGGGAGTGGAAGACACGACGGCTCCGACGGGCGCTGAGGTGAAAGCCGAAGAGGAATTCCTACAACAGTTGTCCGAGGCAGGGAAGCAGCTTATTGACCTGGTGGCGAAGCAGACAGCTGAACCATCGAGTTGCAAGAGTGGCGATGGGAAGCCTCCCGCACGCGTGTACCTTAAAATAGATCTTGATTGCCTCGACGCAGGCACGTGTATGTGGGTCTCTGTGTATCCCATCAAGAATGAGCCAGAACCCGAGGGATATGGCGAGGCAGTTGGAACGCGCGCTAACCCTCATCAGCAGTTTGACCTTGCGTCCAATGTGTGGTCTCGATTCCCGCAGCATGTACTTCTTGTGAGGTATCACCCTGAACACGACAAGTATGCTTTTGAGTGGTCGGGAGTTGAGAATCCGTCCCATGTGGACGCTAAGATGGTCCCCACGGAACAATAAATCACGCCGTTTACACTTCAATTGCTTTTGTGGAGTATTCGTGGTGGTTGTGGTTGTGGTTGTGGTGGAGGTGGAGGTGGAGGTGGAGGTGGAGGTGGAGGTGGAGGTGGAGGTGCGACGGAACACTTTTATCGCCCCCACGGTGTGCTTGCACTGCTGGGAACG
>NW_021705904.1:0-6382 GCF_003719475.1 Trypanosoma rangeli
GTGCCGCGGCGGGTGCGTATCCAGCAGCCGCTTTGCCGCAGGAAGGCAAACGCGTCGCTTGCGGGTGAAGGGGGAGGAGAAGGAGGAGAATACGGGCGAGTGCGCCCCGTGCGCCCTCCGTGGGAGGACCGGCGCCTCGCGCGACGCACTGCGGAAGCGCATGGGCGTGACGCACGGTGGAAGCCCCGCTCGGCCCAGTTCGGCCGCGCCCGGCGCCAGCACTCTATTGAACTAATTTGCGATGACCGGGAAGAGGAGGGTGGGGAACTCGCGTCGAGGTTTTCTCGGCGAGAGGCGCGGCGTCTGCACTGCTTCTCTCCATCCTTGTCGCGGAGCGAACTCCAGACATCGATGCCGGCGGATTTTACAAGGAGGGTTCAAGGTGGGGAGAGGCGCCGTGGCTTGGAAGCGGCGTGGGTGAGGAGGCGCCGGGTCACATTTTATTCTGCTGCGCGTCCCTTGCGGCCCGGCGTGCGAATTTTTTTTTTTTTTTTGGGGGGGGGGGGGGGGGGTTCGAGGTGCCTGGGCTTCACTTTGGTTAGCCACTGGCTCGTGCACTTCGTGGCTGGCTCGGCCTGCGCGGCCCCCGGTGTTGGAAGCGCAACGCCCTGCCAAATCCGCTCGGAGTAGCGATTGTTAAGCTGGCCCTGCGGGGGCGTCGCGTTTTCGTTTGAGAAAGAAAAATTATAACTTTCAGCATAAAAAGTCGGGTTCCGCGCGCCATTTGCACGGGGCTCTGCTGTTGGTGCGTGCGGGCGGGCGTGCCCTGTGCTCCTAGTTGGCGCGCGGGAGCGCGAGAAACAACGGCAAGAAAAAAAGAAATGCGCAGCTCGCAGGTCACGGGCTTGGCCCACAAAAGCGAAAGCAAACAGCAAAAGCGGTGGGTGGACAAAAGTGAACAAACAAATTCCACGTGCCGCTTTCTGCGTGCGGACTCCCGTTCTGGCAATTGGCGGCGGCGTGGGCGCCCGGGTTTGGGAGCGAAAAACATTAGCAATGACAAAAAGAACGGCAGCACAGGCAAGAGACAAAACACAGCAGCGCTGGGGCCTCCCTTTGGCGCAGGTGCGCCACCTTTTTTTTTTTTCTAATTCGCCTCTCCGAAACCCGCAAAAGCCATATTTTCCCCGTTTTTTTTTCCTCTTTAATTGCCGCCCCTCTCCCCTATCTTCTTTTCTTGACTTTTTAGCCTCGCATCTGTTCGCATTCACTTCTTTAGATGCTTCCACATTGTGGAGCTGTTGTGGGCGTTGGCGGGCGGCTGCTCGAGGCGGAAGCGCTGGGCGCGTCGGCAGATAGTCCTCTTCTTCGCCGCTCGGCATTCCACCGAAGGCGCGCAGCGCGATGCGAACCCCGTCTGCATTCCCATAAACGCGGTCGGCGGCACCCCTTTCATCGCCCGCCCCTTCATTGTTGCCAGAGCATAATTCATCGAGACAGTCGTCCAAAAGGTCGTCGGCCTCGCTGTTTCGCTCCGGCACGGGCGCCGCCGCCCCTTCAAAGATGGAGCTGTCTGTGTCTCGCCGGTGCCGCGACAAGTATTCCGCGTGCCATGTAGAAAGGAAACCCGACAGGGCGCCCCGCATTAGCGACAGCATCTGCAAGAAGGGCTGGGCTTGGGCTTGGGCTCGGCTGTGGGTGGCGCGGGAAAGCGCGAACTGAAGGAGCAAAACAAAAAACCCACCCAGGCCTTCCAAGCCCCTCTCAAACCAGATGGAAGCGCGTTCGGCGGCGACTCCGAGGGCGCGAGCAGAAGCCACTTTCAATTCGCGCACCCATTCGCTACTATCCGCAACCGGGTTTAAGGTGGCGCGAACGACTTCTTCCCACACAAAAACCAAGTACCTTCGGAACTCGGGTAGGAAATTGCCTTGGGGGCGCGCCTCCCTAGCAACATACTCCATAACTGCGGGGTCGCTTTCAAAGTCCTCGATGTACGGGCCAAGCTCGCCATCCAAGTGGCGCCGCCAATCTTCCCACTCCGCGCTTTGTGCCGCTCTTTCGGGCGGGACTCCAAATTGGCTTATTGCTTCCACCACGCGCTGCCGCAAAGGCGCAAGCACGGAAAAGTTACCCATAATTAGTTGAAGCACACTCGCGGGGGGTAGATCAGAAAAAAAAGTATGTAAAAGATCTTCGCTTTGGGTGGCTTCTTCGTCGCCCCCCGGCGGCACCTCACCCGATGCGTTTTCTACTTCACCCATGGCTTGCGGCAAGGCATTGGCGGCCCCGTTTTCATTCCCAGTAGAATTGGTATTGTTAGTGTTATAGTTGTCGTTGTTCGGTGCTGTCGTTCCTGTCTCCGCAGGCTGGGCGAAGGAGTTGTTTGTATTTGGAAGAGGCCCGCGCTCAACGTGCAGACTCGCATTGAGCCCAGAAGGTTGCATTCGACTCCGAAACCTTTCCAGGCGTTCGGGGAGTTGTTCGAGGTCCTCCAGCGTGACGTGCACGTGGACGTGCACAGGCGTGGGGGTAAACGTCTCAGGTGTCGGAATAGCATACGAAAAAGAAACGCGATGCTGCTGCTGCTGCTGTGGGCGCCCTTCTGCGGGTTGCTGTGGCTGTGCTCGTTGTTGGGGCTGCTGCGGTTGCGGCGATTGCGAATTTTCTGTGGGAGGGCTCCCCATTCCACCCCCCACAATTCCACCCTGGAACATCACTGGGGTCCGCCCAGTCGTTTGCCCCACCAAGCCTGAGAGCGAGTGCTGGATTAGGCCTAAAAGAGGATCCGGGATTCCCCGCCAGACGGCCGCAAGCTCAGGCAAATTTCCAGCGGAAGCTCCGCCTTGCTCATAATTGTTGTTGCTGCTGCTGTTTCCTGCTGAGGGCCCTGATGGAAGAATCGGGCCGGTAATGGGTACGACGTGAATCGTCGTGCCCTCCTGAAGGAAAGAACTCAGCGGCCGGGAGTCGTCAATTAGGTGCCCCATGTGGATGAGTCGCAGCCGCTCCGGCACAGCGCCGATCCGCTCCGCAATGTCACGCCGAAGCCCCTCGGCGCCGGCCTCGACGTTCACCTCGAGGCCGCTGATCGCGTGCTCCGGTCGCAACCCTGCGACATTAATCCGCATGCTCCCTGTCTTTGCTGCGTTGCCCCTCTTTTTCCTGTTGCTTCTTTGTGTGCTGGTTGGTTTCGTTTCGGCCACGTTCCTTTGCTTGCCAGGTTGGCGCAAACAGGTGGAGGGGGAAGAAGCATGTACACCGCCAGCAGCGCAGCAACAAGCAACAACAAAATAGTATTATAGTCATTTACGAATACTCTTTCGCGCATTCACCCCACACTACAGCTTGCATCAGTCAAGGTCAAACTCAAACTTTGTCCTTGCCGCACACTCGCGTACGGCCTCAATCTTGGCCGCCACAACATCGTTGCACCAGCCGCACTCCACAAAGAGTCACTCCCCGTCTCGTTCATCATCAATTCACCGAGGTTGAGGTGCTGCATCATGAGCAAGCCGCCGTAATCTGCTGCATGCGTGATCCGCCGCTCCCCCACCGTCAGCCGGTTGACGATGTATCGCCGCTTCAGCGCATCCGGCAAACGGCGGAACTCGTGCAGAGGGGCTTCTTTATCCTCCAGCCAATTCGGGAACAATTCACGATTGTTCCTTCGCATCGATCCCGCCTCAATTTCCATAGCGGCTTGGCACGTTTCATGCATACCCGGCTCGCAGTACACGCGACCAAAAAAGGCGTTTTCCTAGCCTTCTGCGCTGCGGTGTCCTTGCCCCGCCTGCCGCGTCTTCACTGGTACCATGGCTGCTGCTGCTCTGACCACCGCCGTCCCCTTCACACGCCCCCTTCTCCGATGAAGGTGTCGATGTGCAGAGGCGCTTCTTTGCGCACGCTACGGCCCACACTTTCACCTTACCGCGAAGCTCTGGCCCCACGTGCGGGCCGCGCCGCACCACCTTCAAATGAAGTCAACAAGCAAAACACACAACCGTGGCAGCAACAAGAAAGAAAAAAAAAAAAAGGGGGGGGGGGTGGAGAAGAAAACAAGAACAAAGGACAAGGGGGCTGGGCGTAATGCGCCCAGCGCAGCGCAGCATTACTACAGAAAGGCGCCACCAAAAGACACACAAGTAGAAAAAAAAATAATCTATAAAGAGAGAAGTTCTTCTGCTGCTCCCTTTTCAGCTTCTTATAAATCTTTTCCTTTTCTTCATTTGGAAACACGCGTTGTGTTTAATCTATGCATCGTCATTGGTAAGCTTTATCCATGCGAAATGCAACCGTCAAGACTACACCGCGTAGTTCATCCATTAACACCGCATTTGCGGCGGCTTCACCAAACATGACGCGGTTTAAGCGTAACGCCGGCAATTGGCTCTCACAAACGCCGGGCGTGTCACCCCGCTGTTTTCGTTTCCGTCTGGCTTCGGCGTCATCAAGACACTCTTCACAAGACGCCACGCAACAAGTGGCATGATTGGCAAGCCACAAAAATACCTTCGCCTCGTGATTGTCTGTCGTCACTAGCAGAGGTTCTTCCTGTCCTGGGACTCGCTTCCTCCTGGAAGCGTCATTGCCACCATCTACTGCCAAACTTCCTTCCTTTCGCTGCATGTAATGACACCGCTGGAAACGCCAGTACTCCGAACATGGTGACGGACTCCAACAAAGCCCCAGGACGGGTTCATTGTGAAGCAACACCTCCGCCACCTGTTGACCAAGGATGTCAATGACCAACACCCAGGATGGCCATCTTCCCAGCGTGACGGCAGCCATCTGGCCAGACGCACTGATTGCTGCATGGCTTCGCAAGGACTCTTCCAATGCTGTTCCTTGTATCCACTCTCTGCAACTATTAAGCTCTGTAAAAGCGTCGACGTCCCGTTGATAAAACGCTGCTGCGCGTGAACGGGTCACCGGGAGGCCCTCCGCCAGGCTCGGTTCCTTCAGCACCTGTATTTCTCTTAGCTGCAAAGACATAATAACGTCTTCCCGGAAACTAATGCGTCGCAAGGCCAAAACACGATCCTCGTATGCAAGAACGGGACGGCAGGCGTCCGAAAATAGAATGAGGAGCACAGTTCCATTCTTCGAGGAGACCACATGCTTCACACCAGCGGGCTCGTGATGTAATATGTGTGCACCATTGTGTGAGATCAACACCAGTGAACCGTGAATATAATCCACCAACGCAACCCCACACGCAAGTGTGAAGAAGTCCGACACACTCTGCACAAGCCGTCCCGTCGGAAAGGCATGCAACTCCTCATGTGTCGTAGCCGAGAGGACGACAAGCCACTCACTGCGTTGGGAATGGGAATTCGCGTTCTTGTCATCATCACCCTCCACCCGTGAAAAAGATATGGTTGCGACGCCACCACTACAAACTCCAAGCGCTGGCGCCGTCTGTTCCTCCTCCCGGTTTCTTGGCAGCGGTGAATGGAGTAGTCTGGGTGTCACGTAGAGCAAAAATCGATGGCACTTAGAAAAACGAATCAAAGCGGCCTCGCTCACAGGGTCACTTCTCTTAAGGAGAAATGAGGAGGTGGGCTCGCTGCAGACGGCGAGCCTCGACGACTGCCTTCTTGCCGCAAGCTGGGCTGAATACTTTACACCCCCCGCAAGGCGCATCACCTGACTGTCCACAAGGGAGAGAACATGCCCCTGCAGCAATCCCAACCAATACACTGCGCGCGACGATGGATGCCATTGCACTGCGCGCAGACCCAAAATTCCAGCATCAATGCGAGCCACACAACACTTGCCGTAAACACTCACAATTTCCACAGTTTTCCTTCGTGACAGGAGCAGCGTCACAAGTGTGCTGTCTGGTGACCATTGCAGCTCATCGATCTCATCAAGGGCTGTGTAGGTGGAAATGACTGCATCACTTCGATATGGCGTCGATGAGTCCGCAGCCTCAGGAAGAGGCGCAACAGATTCGCTGCCTGCAGGAGCGTAATTCTCTATCCCACTTGCACGCCTAATGTGATCCATAAACACAACAACTATGCCTTTTTGTACAAGGGCGCATATGCCCTGATTTGGCGATAAAGCACATAGTCCGCCCTCATCGGAGGCCAGGACCTGCATGGATCACTTCCAACGACTGCTGTGGTTACAATCAGCACCCACAAATTACTTTTTCTCTACCAGTTCCCTCGCTTTGCCTCACCTCACTCACCCAACAGCGCTATGTATGAATAGGAATAATATCTTTCTTCTTCCTCTTTCCTATTTATTTATTTTTTCCTTCTGCCCTAACTCCTCACATCACCATGCGCTGGCGCACAAATAAAAAGGCGGCGAACAACAATTGCAACAAGAACAAAAAAAAACAACAACGATCGACACCATCACTGAACAAAGCAAGTAGTACATTAGAATTATATATATATATATATATATATATATATATATATATATG
>NW_021705904.1:7101-30651 GCF_003719475.1 Trypanosoma rangeli
ATATATATATATATATATATATATATATATATATATATATATATGCGTATCTACCAAGCTCGCGCTGTGCAGCGGACCAAGCGTTTCCTTAACATATTCAAACCTTGGGATTCGTTCGCCACTTCCACTCAACTCCTGGCCATATTTTAACCGTCATTCCCCCCACATCCATCCTTTCCATTCACTGTTGTTAAATTGCGCCTCCTTCTTCACCACTATTACCAGTATCCAAAGACAGAGAAGCTAGAGGAAGAAAGCTTGTCTGTACCACATCCCCCGTCACTGTGACAAACACGGAGGCAGAATCCGAGCCATCAGAATCCCACACTTCATGATATGTCACACGATGCTTCAGTAAAGCGTTTCCTCCCATAAGGCATACCATCGCCTGCACCATGCATTGGATCTCAAACTCTGTTTTCTGAAAGAAACCACCAATGTCTCTAGTAGATTGTATTTCGTAGGCTTCACGAATAAAGTGCTGGGAAAGGCGGCCTACATACCTCGCAATGGCCCTCCCCGCCACAAAATCTAACGGAGTAAAAATTACCTCAGAACCGTTTGCTTCCAGCGTACTCATCTCCATAGGGAGCCGCCGCACTGGCTCATGCAATATAGGACCACCGCTGCCTACAGACTCTAGGGCATTGACACTGCCGCGATGAAGAGCGTCAACACCTCCTTTACCATCTGCTTTCACACCTGTTTTCTGTTTGAAATTACGAATAGTTGTGAAGACAAGCAAGTTTAACGCTTGCCATTGCCGTCCCAACTTTCCTGCACGTGCTCGGTTATCTTTACTGTAACTACCCACATCAGGCATGGCAAAAGGTGTAGCATTAGCACCTTCATTTGCCCACAAAACAGGGGGCGACACATTGCGTTTAAATACAAAAGGAAGTGCATATGGTGCATTGCTAACAACAAAAATACTCCGTTCAAGATCCTTCAAAATGACTTTCTCACCATGGCCAAAATTCCCCAAAGCCGTGTTGTTACTCCCATCTGCGGTGGGAGCACTGCATAGCGATGCATGATGCAATGTATTGGTGTCCACTGGAGGTGGAGGCAACTCCGTTAACCCATTAAAACTGTTGTAGACAAGCGGTACATGATGTGTATACCATTCCACGCGTCGCCTACATTCCATAAAAGAGCTGTCTTCTAGCTCCATCAATCGTCCTCGCTGGGATGAGGTACGCAGCATAAGACAACCCTCCAATCGCAGTTGCAACGAACAGGAGTTTGGTTCAAAAAAGAAATCAAAACTAAACCCCATCACATGCAAACGCTCCAATGGACATTGGTGACATCGCATTGCTACACGACAGGCGAGTTGCACAAAGGCTTTTTTGGCATCTGCAAAACACTCATTTATTTTACCCGTAGTAAAAGACGCATTGTGTACTCGCTGAAATGCAAAACGACGATTTAACACAATGCGTTTCTGAGAGCTATAGATATTGACCCATTCCGGCACGTAAGGTATTGTTAATAGTAGGCTATCCTCAAAAGGTAAATCGGAAGTCATGTCAAGCATCATCTCTGCCTCTTCTTCATCGTCAATGTTAAGAACGTAATCATAAGCGCTCCCCACCTCACTAATACCATGGGGCTCCTGATCATTCCCCGAGTTACAACCAGATTCACCACCAACCCCTGTCAAAGAAGCGCGGGAATCTTCCATTCTATTTGCAAGGGATGAGGTTGAGGAAAAAGAACCATTTTCTTCACCATGTGTGGAGGAGTTATGACGTTGAAGTCGGCCTAATCGAATGTGCTGCGTCACAAGGTCCACTAAACGCATGACAGTTTTGTTACGTTTTATCGCTGGGTCTAGAACTCTCACTCGCGGTGAAGATGGTACTGGAAGTGCCATCAAACGAACACCTGTGCCGATAAACGCACCGATGATTGTGTCAGATGTAATGCAAAGAGTAAGTCGAAGCCCAAAAACAGCGTTTAACTTTTGCAACTTTAGGTGAAAGAGGAGCTGCTTGTGCAAGGAGTACTCAATATAGGGAAGTGCCTGTGAAACGGCGAGGGCAAGGTCCACACCGCGAACGTCACTTTTTGCCTTGGACACAACAGCATGCACAAGTCTAGGTGGTTCTTCCCACGTGAGATCCTGCGGCATGGCACACGTCATAAGCAGTACCTCGGGTACGGATTTGCGATGACAGATATTACACCGCGCGACAGCTCCCGTTTCTCCAACCAAGTCTGTTAAACGCACACTGGGGTGAAGTAAATGTAGCGCAGAACAATTTTTCTGTGTGCTAAAACGTTCTCGTGCGGTTTGGTAAATATATTCCGGACCACAACGCAGTGGATACATTGTGGAGTTTAACACCACCGCGGTTCCAGAAAGCGATAACACCGCCACATCTCCATGGTACATGACAACCTCTTCGTATCCTAAGATGACGTTACAATTAAAGGCTCGCGCATTCGCCTTGAGTTCATTTCGTAATTCTATCCACCATCTATCAAGCTGTAATGAGAGCCTTACCTTGCTTTTAAACTTGCCCACAATTTTTACAGACCGTGCGCTAATGTAGCCTCCAATATGCTCTATCATACCATAGGGAAGATCCTTGAGGGTCAACATGAGCACATTGGTACGTGTCCCTGTGACTGATTGCTGTGGTGGTAAACCTGGAGCCCCATAATCGGCTTTTAGAATAACTGCTGAATGACCATCATGAGGCATTGAAATAAATTGTGGCTGAGCAGCGGATGAAAAAGGTGGAGGAGGTTGTGTGGAGCTATGGAATGCCATCTGCGTAACATTCTGGGTTTCTGCTAACGAAAGAGGCAACAATACAGGTCCTGGCACTGAGGAGCGCTGCATTGCGGGAACTAGTAGTGTGCCAGCGGCTGCTCCTGTTCCCTGTGCATCCACTATTGCAGAAGCAGCAACACCGCCAACCGAGTCTATGACTGGCATAGGCGACATCATATTGAATGAACCGTGTGCAGGCGTGAGGTAACCGGAGGGTGTCTCCGTTGGGTTCACTGCCACTCTTGTGGTGGTTGGTAGGCATGATTCCGTCTTCTCTCGATCAACAAACTTAACCGCAGAAACAACACACGGCGTCCCATAACCCCGCACAACAATGCCGTTTGCATCCATATCGAACTCCTCGACATACCCAAGCACCGCGTTGCACTGAGCCTCCACAACTTTACGAGTCAATTGGCGTCGTACTTTTCCGCTGAGTTTGTAGAGTTGAACAATACGCGCCTCGTTCGTGGTGCGAGTACTACGCAAATTGGTCAGCTTGGAGTGCTCCGGATCCGCCTTCACAATAAGCTCCTCCACCATCGTGAGCACCGACTCAACGCGGTACACAGAAGGGTCTAAACGCCATGCGGAAAAAATGAGAATGCCTTCCTCATCCGCAGTGATGGAAGGGTGCTGCATTTGCGGAGGCCGCAACGGCTCAAAACCGTCCAAGAGATGCATCTCTGGCGTCAGATTTGAGGACAGCAGTTGATCCTCCGCACGGTTTGCATGCTCAACGTCAAGCGGGATTACATGTGGGGCATAACGTATGGGAATTCGTGGCGCAAGAGGGTTTTCAGCGTTATGAAACTTAATTTTCAGCGTGAGGCGAATTTCGCCACGAATACCCTCCTCAGTGGTGTCAAAGAGAGGAAACCAGCCACTCATGGAAGGGCGGCTCTGAAGCACCATTGAATTGCAGTCAATAAAAGTGAGCCCAACGAGGTCATCGCGGCTGATGATGTCATGATCATAAAGACGCACCTCCAGTGGGTCCTCCTGCAGAACAAATAGATCGGACGTGTCAATGCGGAGGTCCGTGTTCCATACCGGGTGTCGTGACATATGCACAATATCTGTGGTATGCTCCGTGTCGTCAAGCCTCACAAGGACGTAGGGGTCCGCGAGGCCGGTGGTGCGATCCATGATAGGAAGGTCCCGCGCCTCATGCACCGTTACCTTGAGAGTCGCCATTAATACAAGCAAGGGGTCCTAGTTAGCCTCGGTGCGTGCTAGCAAGAAGCAACTCCCAATTGTACGGAGAGCAGCCAATAACAAAAGGAAAAGAATAAAATAAATCGGAGGGATGCCAAGGAACTCTCGGGCAAGCCCATACCCACGAACACACACCAAGGGAGGAGAAACAGAAGCAATAGAGAGAGAGAGAGAGAGAGAGAGAGAGAGAGAGAGAGAGGAGATTGAGTCCCAATAAAAGCTGCAAACACACATACACATACACATCACAGTTGTTGTTGTTGTTTTGTGTAAGTGCACGTCTTCACACATCTGGGAAATACTTAAAATGTATTGCATCAAATGGAACACGTGTGGGGGTCCAGACCCCGGCGAGCTCTGGAGTTTCCACACCACCTCGACAGAAAGAGAGATGAGAGCAACAACAAAGACAAAATAATAACACTACAAAATTATTATTATTTTTTAAAGTGTATTTGTCACAAATTTTTTTCCGCCTCCTTTTCAGCCATTTTTTTCGACAAACGCACCCACATTGACCTCAGTTCAGCAAGGAAACAAATTTGCGGATTTACGACAGGACGTGCCTCCTGTAAGCACTCCAAGAGTCGGTGGAAAGAAAAGACATACACGTCTTCCATGTCATCCACCGCGGCTGATGTAATTGGGTACGCCAGCTCTGCATGGCGGGGAATACGAGAAAGCGCGTAAAACTCTCGACAACACTTGTGCAGGTAGTACGCCATGATGACGCTTGGACTCCGCGATACGCCTTTCATGCAATGAACCAAAACACCAGGTAGCGAGCAGGTAGTGCATATGCTATCGCCCTCCTTTTCTTCTAATGTGGCTTGTCCCTGTGATTCCTGGACATCACAGCTAGCACCTGTGGAGGACGAAGGGTCACCAACGTCGCTGTTATAACTATCATCGGGGACACATGGTGAGGGTTCTAAATCCACTGTCGAGTCATCCAAGACCAACTCCGAAAGGGGCACGCTGCACTCGCCATCATTGCACCCAATCGGGAGTGTTGGTGTCCCATCAGCACCAGGAAGACGCTTGTTACTGCTGTTCACGATCATACTTGCATGTGAATGGCGGTGACACCTCGCTTGCAGCAGCGAAGCAGCCCGGCTGTACAAATGGTAGAGAAACTCCTTTACATCCTCCTCGCTCTTCTTGTTCGTTCTTTCAGCATCGCTGTCACCCTCCGTACTGTTTTCCATCATGCTGAAGAGTCGCACCAGTTGCTGTAAAAGGGTTGTTGTTTCCTTCACCACCGACTTCTCCGCGTCCAAAATCAGATCCATGAATTCAGCTGCAAACCCAACTACATCCGCAAGGCGCGAGTTGGCATTGTCTTCAACATGCATGGGAAGGTAATACAGCGGGACCGAAAGCGTCGCCGGTTCCTCAGTGAAGAATGATGCCGACACTAACGATGCTGGGCCCTTTAGATCACGGCACAAATGACTGTCGTGGCTTTTTCTCTGCATCTTCTCACACCACTGAGAACGCAGCAGCCACACCAAACACGCCTCTAAACTCTTCAGGAAGGAAAGCTCAGTCTCCAGCAATATTTGCCTGTATTTCTCTCGCGCTGACAGTTGCATCGTTGTTGTTGTGGTGGAGTCTGCGGTGGAGGCATGCGGAATGAACGGTGGAAGCGGCACACCCACAACGCGAACCAAAAGCTGCACCGACACGTTGTGGCCCCCAAAGAAGAAGACGCAGCCGTTACCATGACGATCCAAAAACACCGACGCCGATGGGGGTGGAATCGTGCTCGACACAATAAGAACTCCGCGGATCCATCGATTTTTCTCTGCATCAGGTTTCTCTTCCCTTTTCAAGTGGCATCCCCCCGTTAGCGAGGTAGAGGCAGCCCGCCGATCGCCACCAAAAATCAATTTTGCTGTTATGTTCCCGCGTCGTGCCCCCGCTGCACTTGTGAGAAAAATCCGACCGTTTTTTGGTGCTGTGCCGCGTACGTTCTCGAGTGGGTGAGAAAAAAACTTTGCGTTGATGGCCTGCGATACGTCCACAATGCTGTCGCCGATGCGGGCCGCCAGGAATTCCGCCAGAAGACGTTCTTTATGTGCGTCGCAGTCAGCTGGGGGTGCTATCATCCTCTTGCCAACCACCCTTCGGCTGGCGGGCACCATCCCGACGACCCCACATGGCAAAATAAACGGAGAGGCGAACAACAAAAAAAAAAAAACGCACAAGAGAGGGACCACGAGACGACCGCAGTTCGCCGGATAACAACGCATCCGACATCTTCCAGCACCATCACACTCTTAAAAGAAATGACCCAACGCAAAAAGAGCGGCACAGAAGCAAAAACTAGGAGAGAAAAAAAAAGTCATACAACCCCCCTCCCTCTCTCCCAACAAGAACAACATTCATTCATTCTACACGTTGTAATGAACTCTGCAACGCATTTACATGTGCTCCATTTCTATTTGTCTGTCCTTGATTGTTTTCTTGTCCATTCATTGATTTGTGGGTCAGCGTCTATGTTTAGCTCCTGTGCAATACCTCCATCAGGTGCAACTTCATTCCAGTGGGAGCGCTGCGTCTTGCGTATATACTGCGGATGAATTTTGCGTGTCCTCTGTGGAGCTGCCACTCCTCCGAAGGTGCAGAGTTCGAATGAGTTCATCCACTTCAGGGTGATGCTTCAGGAAGAGTAACCAGAGAAACTTGCGCCCCTTCACTGCATCCACAATCTCATTTGCCTCCACCGCCCGTACGCGCGTCGCCGTGTCGCTTGGGTCAATGACAGGTTCATATCCTTCCTTGATGAAGTACGGACTTTGAAGCGCTTCCTGAATAGTTATGCGGCAATTTGGATCGTAACAGAGGAGACTTTCAATGAGCTTGATCTCGTCCTCATCCACATCACCGTATGGAGACTGCAACAAGCCCCTCAGTCTAGACGGATTATTGACATGCTGCTGCATTTCCTGTTGAAGGACACACTTAAAAACTTTTTTAGTGTCATTGTCGCGAAGTTGCAAAATACGTTCGGCGTCCTTCTCAGAGAGCTCCCCAAGGACGCTCATAATGGCGTTCAGTTGGCCGACTCCACCGAAGCGTCGACAATAGAAGAGGGGCCGTCCTATAAGCATCTCTGCTGCGACGCAACCAATCGACCACACGTCCGCAGCATGCAGCGTCTTTTGATAAACAAATCCGGAGGAAGATGAGACTTGGGCCAGCGTCAGTGTCTCTGGCGCGGCATACCACTGCGTACAGTTATCCAAAAAGGTTTGAAGAACTCCATTCCATTCCATTGCAAAGGCGTCACGGCCTTGACCAAAATCACATACTCGTGCGTTGTAGTTACAATCCAGCATAACGTTGTCCGGCTTTATGTCGCGGTGAATGACACCGCATAAATGCATGTAGCCCACCCCGCGCAACAGTTGATAAAGTATGAACATGCGATAATCGCGAGAAAGTGGGTGTAGCACAAGATGTGTCTGCGGGCATCGCGCTATTCTCTTAGCTCCACTATTCAAACCTTTATTCGTACTATCATCAACACTATCATCACTCTGCGCTGTTCTGGTGGAACTTGTCGTTGTCGGATTCCCGTTGAATTCCTCACCACCCTCGTCTAAGACATCCGTCGCGGGGTAGACACTAGATTCCAGCACCTCCCGTAGCGTGTAGTCCATTTTCTTCATGACAATGTAGACGCTATCAAAGTTGTGCCACAGGTAGTCGACAGACTCGTACGTCATCCGTTCACACTCGCCAAGTGGGATGAAGAAGTCTAGGGCAGACATGACATTGTCGTGTTTAAAGGCCATCATGAGTTGAATCTCACGTGTGGCGCACAACCACATGCGTGGCTGATTACGCTCAAATAACTGCCGCAGCTTCTTCACCGCCACCATGGTATGGTGCTGGTAGATGTCCTGGCGCTCCTCAGGAGAGAGGGAGGTGTCATTGTACTCCTCAGGTGGGTTTAGACGAAATTTTTCTACCATCTCGTTGTCTGTCGCGGCGCAGACAAAACCATACGCCCCCATTGCAATGGGGCCAATCGCCACATAGCGTGTCTGCAACTCAAACAACTCCTTAATCATATCCCCCACTTCATTGTAGAAGACCATCATAAATCGCTTTGAGGCCAATGGATGGCGAAAGATTGTAGTCGCAACAGTCATTATTATTAATTTCTTTTTTCTTCCTTTTTGCAACGCCAGCTACCAAAGTACAGTAATGAAAATGTACACATACACAGAGAGCGAGAGTAATAAAAATAATTTGGGTCGCTTGCTTGAAATACCAACGCTACATGCATTAAGGTTGTCAATAAATGAAGGAAAACGAATAAGGATTCACACAAGCAGACCTACACATAGAAAATCTTTTTTATACGTCTGAACAGAATCTGTAAAACAGTCCAAAAGATACAACAACAAAAGACAACAAGAAATAAGAAGAGCCTTATGTACAGGCTGAAGTGAACGCTTGCAGCGTAGGTCACAAAGCACAACCCCCAAGCCAAAGACGGCAAGACACCAACACAGTAGTATACAAGAAACATGCATCTAGTGACTAGGAGGCGCCAGAGCATCACCTCATTCTCTTCCTTTCTTCACTCGCACAACTCTTCATCCTCTCCGTCTTTTTCCAGGAGTGAATTCCTCACATCATGCTCGCTCAGCCGGCGACGCACTCTCCGTGTCTCCACTGTGTCCGCCTCCCTACTTGTCTCTGGAGTGGTAACAGCAGTTCGCATCAGTGACTCCATCCGCATCGCCAAGGACAAGAAGACACCAAGTAAGTCACTGTCTGTCTCCTTTGTTGTTTGCCATGACAGTTTCTTGTCACTGCTCGCGTGCTCTGTGGTGTTCAATGACGGCACAACAGTAATTACGTCATCCGGAAGGCCCTGCACAAACGTGATGCAGGCATTGCACATAAAAAGCCGTCCTTCTGCTTGAAGTAGGATGACATGTTTGCCAACAGTTGGAATGGTACAACCACAAAGCAAACAGAGATGATGACTTCGGTCGTCGTTCTCTGAAGAAGATGGCATCCCATCGTTTCGACCAAACCACGAATAGTGCGGGAGTTGTTTCATCTGCAACTGTTCATAGTGGTGTTGGGCTGTCTTTCCAGGTATGACACGCTTCGTCTGCTGCGGCGACACCCCAATTTGCAGCTCCACAGAAGTGAGCTCTGGCGCCGTCTCTATGTGGAGTTTGTTAACCGTGTTCAACACATTAAATACCGAGGTGTGATAGGTTTGGAGCATATTGTTAAAAAACAGCTCCAGCGTGCGATTCATAGATCGCAGACTCGTCTTGGTGCTTAAAGATGGGGAGTACCCCGCCCAAATGCCTTGGGTGTGGCAGTACAGTACGAGCTCACGTGGCAGCAGGCTGCGCAGTGGGCGTAGTACAAGGCATTGGCTGACAAAGCCACGGTGACCACAGTGATGAACAAAATTCTCACCGTTGCCACTCATAAGCTCACGAAACGTCGTCACACAACAGCGAAGGGCATTCTCACCTGTCAAGATGTGGTACCACCCAACATTTAAAAGATCTCTTGCTTGGTGCCAGCGGGAGATACACTCAATAGTGGCAGCGGTCAATACGCGTTGTCGCAGCCGTCCGTACAGGAATTCCCGCTGTGTCAGTGGCAGACGTGGATGATGCAAGGCTGCACGAAAAACTCGCATCTCACTCGGTGATAAGTAATCGCTGTAACGCACCACACACACCTCGTCCGTTGTAAAGAGAGGTACACTACCGAATTCCCACTGCACACACTGCGTCCGTATCATCTTTTCTAGTTTTTCAAATTGTCCCGTCATGGCATCTGCAATACGGCGCAGCTCCACCTGTTGCGGACCTCCCACATGACTCTCCGCATCGTCTGACAGCAGTGGCACCACAAGCTCATCCTCGCGTAGATGCAATGGAATAAAGGTGAAAGTGATTTGGCCACGTTTGGGGCGCATACGGTTTTGCATCCGCAAAACTCCAAGTTGGTGGAGAAGTGCCATAGATCCCGGGCCGCCCGAGACCGCAACAACGAGCGGCACCTCACACGGCACGCCGCAGTGCTTAAATAAATTGTCACGGATATGCCGTGTGCAGAACTCAACAAAGCACTCCGCGCAGTAAGGTTTCTTCGCCCCGTCACGGCTGCTTGCAACCCCCTGCGATCGTCCACACTTGAAGCATAGCACCATGTCTAGGCTGTCTAATATATATATATATACACACTTGTGCACGGTCGACCACGGGAACGTAAGCACAAGAGGTGATCACACAACAAATGCAGGAAATAAAGGGGGAAAAAGGTATATATATATCTGTAGGCAGAATCGACACCGTCTTCCCCGGGTTCACATAATTTCACCATCCCTTCCCCGCTTCATCACGGAGGTCTGCTTCAGGGACGCCAGCAGCAGTGATAGGCTCACACAGACAGACCGCAGAAAAAAAAACCGATCGCAGCGACAAGAGCGTGCAATCATAAAAGTGATAGCAACAGTGAGAGAAGACTGAAAGGTGGCAGTAAAACGGGCATGCGGGAACATTTTACACACGTGAAGCACCAATAATCTCGTAACATCCAAACAAGAAAAAAGAAAGTCATCATCACACAGACAACCCCACACAAAAAGATAGATGGAAGAGGAAACGGCAAAAAAGGACACCATATATATATATATATATATATAAACCGGCAGAATAGAAAACAAAAATATCAGCCATAGGGATAAGAAGGAAAGAATGCTGACGTGAATCCATTCATTCCACCCTTCTCACACCCGCTCCTCTCGCAGTCCCCACCTCTCTTGTTGTTCTTTTTAAACCCAAAATGCATTTTTCCACTTCTTCCTTCCCCATTTTCCCTCCTCACACGATCATGCAAAACAAAAAAAAGTACCAGCCCACACAATCACAGACACGGCTTTGCAGAGAGGTCGGGAGAATACCCGCAGTAAAGAAAAAAAAAAAATGACTGCACACCTCAAACTCTCAAGTACATTATTTCCGCATACCCATTTTAACTCGCATTCTCCTCCACAACCTTTTTTTTCCGTGCGAGAAGGTCTAGTACAAACAAATTCTAATGAAGAAAAAAAGGAAACACACGCATACATATTTAAAGCGGAACCATCACCTAAAACAAAAAAAAACGAGCCAAACACCACCAGGAGAAGAATGACAAACCTGCACTATAACCGTCCAGCACCCCCTCCCCCAATGCACGTTGATGTAAAGAGGAGACATCTGTGCATGCGTGCCGCGCATGAAGAAAAAGAGGACACCACTGACAAAACTAAGAGCCACCAATCAGTTCACTGTACATTACGCACAGTTTCCCCTCGCCTATTATTGCTACCGTTATAGGTATGATGATGAATATATATATATATATATATACACTACAAACGTTCATCACGCAAACTTTACTTCTCTATCTCTGCGTTTTTTGTTTTCCTTCTAGACGGACAGACAGACAAACAAACACACAAACAGTGTACTCCCTTTCAAAAAGTTTATTTACCTCAACAGCGTTCTTTTATTCATATATATATATATATATTTAAACGTATTCTCTTTCACTTCCTCCGTTCTCTTGGCGAATATAAGACATATATATATTCCCCCTTCTACCCACCCACCCCGCCATCACTGCCTCAGCTATTACTAATGCATCATTATATACATATATTTTTGATATACGAGCGTATACATATATATGTACATATGCTATTTCAAGAAATCATTGCATTTCAAGACGTCGTTACACGTTCGTGCCGGCCGCCTCACCTGAAGGTGATTTCCTACATTCCTCACCATTCCCATCATGATCTCTTTCCACAGTAGAAGAATTAGATGTTGTAAGTGCAGCAGTGTTTTCCAATGAGGCAGGCGACCTATTGCCCACTTTTCCGCGTTTGCCCCCCTTGCCTTGGCTGCGTGAGTGTTTCGATTTTCTTAGCGGCGGTTGTGCAATAGAGTTATCCGGCTTCAGGTCAATCGTTTCCCTCGCTGCTGCATGTTTTGCCTCTGCCTCGCCACTTTTGATCGCCTCAATAGAGACAGTACTTGTTAGCACTGTAGACCCCGACTGGCTCTTCATGTTGCCCTTGTTGTTTGGCCTCTTTTCTCCCTTTCCTCCTGCTGCTGCAGTTGTGTACTTATCGCCGCGTGAAGGGCGTCCCGGCATCCTATTGTCCACTGCTGCAGATGCTGAAAAGCGTGTTGAAGAGGGAGATCGAGTGACCAAAGCAGTCTCGATGATGTTATTAGAAGCGTTAACACTCGTCGTGGAGGTAGGCATAATTGTAGGAGCACGTGGTGCTGCCGCCGCTGCTGATGATGATGCAAGAGCACCAGAAGCCATCCCAAGGGGCGTACCCGTCACATCCCTCCTCTTTTGAGTGCGGCTGCTCCTGAGACCATTCTTAGAAGAAGCAGTGGCAGCAGAAGAGACGGTCGCTGGCACCACCGTGTTTCTCCCCCTCTCCACCAACACACCCCCACCGTTCTTGGCCTTGTCGTTGTTGTTCTGTACGAAACAACTCGGACGCGCCCCGGTAGGTGTACTGAGTGGGGCTGCGTCCCTCCTTCGCCGCTGCTGATGCTGTTGCGCTTGCTTCTGAGGTTGTTGTTCTTGATGCCGCTGCTGCTGCGGTTTCGATGTGTGCTGTGCCTCCCGCCGTCGTCGCCGCTGCAGCGCAAGCACGGGGTCCTCAATATCCTGCAGGAGACGTCGCGGGAAGAGTCGCAAGGACTTCGCCGAGACCTCAGCTGGTGTCATACCAACAACAGCGGAAAGGGTGCGGTCCAGGAAACGCCATTGGTCGGCGTGCGTCTCGTACGAAGGCCATGGCCGCGCGTTCCATGGCAAGAATACCGCCTCGCGTCTCACATGACGACGACTGTTGGAGAACGAAGAAGAAGCCAGGAGAGGCAACGACAGCCGCCACATTCCATGCATGACACCAAATCCCTCCCTTTTAATTTCACACAAGCAGAGAGAAAGCAAGAAGCTTCCACCACGTCTTATGGGCTGCAGTGGCAACGAACCCCCCACCCCCCTCCCACCTCCCCCCCAAAAAAAACAACAACCTCCACTTCACACACACTCAACTCACTTTAGTCCGCGCGGAGAGCCGCAGCCGAGGAATCAACGCAAGAAGCAAAAAAGAAACTCCCCTTTTTCCTCTCTCTTTCCACAGAATCAAAATAGCGGCGACGCCCCAGCAAAGGGTGCAACAAAGCCAAATATATATGAGGCAAATCAAATGCAAGCAGCCTAAAGGGGTCGGAAATAACAACAACACAAGACAGTCCGGTGCCAATTTAGTATGTGAAGCCGAGGTCCCTAAGCAAATATCCTTGCAGAAAGACGTGCCAACTGCAGTGAAAACGATAAAACTATGCCGTCCCCTCGATGCGTGCATGCGTCACGCAAACCAAAAAAGAGAAAAAGAAAGCCAAAGTACTCAACGACACACACACATACACACATGGGGTGGAAAAAAGGAGTTGGGTGTTGGATTCAAAGAGAGGCACAGAAACGCGTACTCCTCTTCCCCTCAAAATTGCTCATCATTTTCTTGTGGTTCTCATCACCTTAAAAGGCCGTTGATGTCGCTGTGTGTGCTCCATCCGCGTGTGCACGCATTGATGCTCCCCGCCCCTTCATTCCCCTCCTTCTTTCTCTATTTCTCTCCCAAAACAATAAGGGATACCAGGAAGAGAGATGCAAACAAGCAGAACCAGCAACATTTCCAAAGGAAAAAACAACATTCCTCTTGTTCTTCGAAAGGAAGGTGAATCACGTGGGAAAAGAGCGGTGATAGGCCAGTGGATAAACGGAGTTGCACACTTCAATGAAAAAACTGATGAAAAAAGCAACTCCGCCAAAAGAGCACACACACACACACACAAACTCAAACTGTTGTAGACAAAGAATCTCCCCTCCTACTTCCCTCATTTTGATCTTCCACTGTCGTCTCAATACCTGCGTGATGAACAGACGGCTTGATACTGTGTTCTTCCTCGTCATTCTCAATTCAAACAGCACTGTTCCGTCCACACACTTAAAACAAGAACACAAAGATCAATGGGTTAACTCTCCCTCTCTCTTACTGTTGTTATTATTACTCCCCTCCACTGCTACAGATTGTATGCATGGTGCACATGAAACCATTTTTTCCTTCTTTTGAAAGAGACTAACAGCAGAATCACGCACCCACACGTTCACTTCTTCACACAGTCCCCTTATGCCGCGTCATTGAGTCATCGTCAGGAACCCTCAGAGGTCATGAATCACAGAAGCTCGCTGCATACAATATTATGCACATGCATGTCGAAATGAGCAGCGTACCAAAGAGTGCCCTCTGAAGTGGAAAAAAAACAAACAATGTAAAACAACAACAACACTCACTCAGAGGCAATGTAAGCAATAAACGCAAAACAGTGAAAAGGAAGAATAAGAAGAAACAACAACATATATTAATGAATGCAAAACACACGCACATACCAACAGAAAATAGTTTTAAATTATATATAAACTTCAAGCAAATACAAACGGAGGGTGAGAGCGAGACAGGTACGGACAATAGGAAGGAATGAAGAAAATAAAACACAAGCAGCCTTTTTTTATACACCAAATAATTGCCTTCAATTTTATTATGTTTATTTACACTTCTTTATCACTCTCTACGAGTATCTGTCACCCTCTCACTACACCACTGGCGAGAAACATGCATATGTGCACACATACTCACAAGAGTGGCCCACTTCCTGCTAATTTAACCAGCCCACAGTCACACAGGCAAACACATACTCATTGTGTATCTATCTCTCGCCTTCCCCCCCCCCCTTTTTTTTTTTCACAATGTGGCGTCCATGTCCTCACAAACCTCCAAGTTAGGACACGACCCGAGCAGGGCACGCATCACTCGCTCACTAAGATTGACAAGATATCCCCTCGGGTACACAAGCTCCAGCTCCATATTAGTGTTATCATTACCTTTCACATTCGTTGTATCAGTAGCTGCCTTGTCTAGTTGGTTGGCTGTCAATGCTTCTGGAAGCGGCGTACGCACTAGACGCAAATGCGGACGCTGTATTGCAGGCAATACAGCATCGATTTCACTGAACAATGAAGCAAATACGAATGGGAAGCATTCACCTAAGCGCATGGCCGCTCCTAATGGGCGTTCCACCCGCTCACACCTTTCCTCACTCGTTTCAGAGAGCACGCCTTGCCCGTCCATGTTATTGTTGTTTGTATTCCTGTCATGTTCCTCCTCATCCTCGTAGTCGCGATTACTATTACTGTTTATGGCGGTGTCCACCCTCATTGGCGGTTCAGAGCTGTCAAAACAAATGAGGTATTCGAGGAGGTTCAAGACCTCATAGGCAAAAATCGTCTCGCGTTGCTCTGTGGTCAGTGGCACCTTCGGATCGCACAAGGCAATGACGTTCCTTGGAGGGAATGATCCACCGTGAATCTTGTTAGCAGCCCCACCAGGAATGTCTCTCGATAAGCTTTCATCTTCCTCATTCACCTTTTCTTTTTCCTTCGCGTACGAAAGCGTGGACTTCAACAGAAAAAAAATGCCTGCGCCCATGAGAAATGTTGGTATCTCTTCAAGGTCAGCGATGGTAGGGAAACACTGGTAGAGAAAGTCTTCAACAAAGTCATATGTTTCGTGGCAGTGCCGCTCAAAATCAGGGTCGTTTGAATCCAACGATCTCTTTGGGTTCCAGATGCGAGCAATGAAGCCAATATCATTTGAAGCCTCCTTCAACCACTCCTGCTCAGAGCTGACACAATAGCAGGCAAGAATCATACGATTCCGTTGCTCCACACGCTCAAGACGAGCCCTTTTCTCCTCCTTCGTCTTAAGCATACGTTGTTTATAGTCGTCATGTGGCGTGTGGCTGAAGATAAGTTTCCACGCATACTCCGCAGCAGCACTAAAAACCCGTGCTTGAAAAGCATATGCAGTACCCCAACACTCAAACGGTCGCTGAAAGCCCTTTGCCACTGGCACTTCATGCAACATTTCATCCTCCTCGACAAGGCTCTTTACATGGATAGAAAAGGGACAAATAACTCTGGCGTCCACACCATTTTTCATCGCCGCTTTCCGAGCGAGAAGGCGTCGACGCAGCATGCGATACGAGAGTACATACCAGCGTATTTCATTCTCATCCTTCATATCCTGGTGAGGATGACGATGAAGAGGATTATTACTCGTTCCTTTTTTGCTCTTTGCACAGTCTTCCTGATATGCCCCTGGTTGATTGAAAGTGTGTTTATCTTCCTTCTCCCATTTTCCCACGTCTTCTTCGGTTTGTGGCGTCTGCTGATTGCCATTGTTTTTGCCTTCCTTCTTAAGTCTCCCATCTTCTACACCTTTCAAGAAGGCCAGCGCTGACACAGGCCTTGTGGGACATGCCTCACACATGACACGAAGCACGTAGAGAAGGGCCCTCGGTGCACGCAATAGACGATGCAAAATATTCACTCTAAAATTTTCTCCGTGTAGCCAATATTTATCAATATCAAGAGTCGAAATACAACTGGATTTAAGGTCTAACGGCGGCACCTTCACAGCTACTTCACTCGCCGGTTGCTGCCTCTTCCCCAATCGCGTCTCCGTCCCGGGGTGACCACAGAGAGTACCACCCAAGCCAGAGACGAAGCTGGTGTCGTTTAGCGTGGAATGCAGCAGCTTTCTACGTCTCTCCTTTGATTTTTCAAATTTTTCTCGCAAAGTCAATGGACGTTCAGAATTTTCCTTGTTACTATCAGATCGCCACTTGTCAGCCATTTTGGTATCACTTTGTGGGGCCAAAGTAGCATCACACTGCCTCTGCATCGCTTCACGTCGACGCCGTCGTCGCGCGACGTTTTTGGCAAACAGACGCTGAAGACGAAAAGCCATGACATTTTCAAGATGCCAACGCTGCTGCTGCCTCTTCTCATAATCCACCTGTTTCCGTCGCTGCCTCACCATTGCTCGAGCCATATGTTGTCGCCAGCAGCACTTAATACGGGTTGCCATCACCACTTCTATTGGTACCGTTTCTATGAAGGCAGCAGGTCGTTCCAGCGATGCGGATGCACTAATCAGCACCTGTGGCTGTTCCACTTCCTCCATCTGTTGTTGTTTACACCGCAAAGGGCTATTCAAACAAGAGACACTAACGGTCCTTGTTGTATTTTTATCCAGTTCATTTTTACAAGACGCATCTGAAACCCAACTAGCAGTAAGCGTTAATTGCCCAGCTGGCGCCACCTCTAGTTCGTCCTTTAACGAAGCATGATGTTTTTTAATAGTATTCTCTAGTTCCACTAAATTTAGTGGTGTTGGCGTGAATGCAGTTACCTCTGGGGGTTGCCCTTCTTGCGTCACTAAGGTCTGTGGAAAATCGGCGTTATCATCTATTTTCTGCGCTGGCCCCACGCATTTCGGTTGCACCTGAGTGGGTGTTCGTGCAGTTTCAACGCTTGCTAACCCTTTGATAGCCTTCCATGTCTCTTCCGCCTCTTTTATACGTGCTGCAAGAATATCGTTCATGGCGACCGACGCAACAACGGATTTTGGTGGAGCCTTACTCTTGTTCGGTTTCACGGTGAGCCTTGTTGTGGGTGTTGAGGCTGTTGGAGGAGTTTTTGTTGTCGAGGTCATCTTCCATAACGTCTTCATTTTATGCGTTACATTACACGCGGACGTCGATTTACTCCTTGAGATGGGTGCATTGCCACCTGCCGTTTTTTGGAGAGGAGCATAGGAGAAGCATCGTCTGCCGCCCCCCAAGACGAGCTGCAGATTGTCGGTGTTGCACCCTAAAAAACTGTTCTTGTCGCCGTCGGCATCCTCCACTTTTTTTCTGTGGTCCTCCGCAGAGATCCGGTTCATCAATGCAACGCCCACAAAGGGCCCGTGATAAGCCGTCACCCCTTGTGATACGGTACATTTGGGCGGGGTAGTACGGCCGCCGTTGTCAGTGACCGCACCGTTTTTCTTCTTCTTGACTGAACTCTTTGGGCTCACAGTGTTTCGCCTTGTTAAACCAGGCGAGTGCCCAGCGCTATCAACAGCTGAAGACATCATGGTACCGACACCAGGCCCTCTTTGATCTCCTGAAGGGCAACCGCAATCTGCAACATGCTGTGACGGCGGCTGCTGTCCCTTTTCGAGGCACGTGGGACATTTATCCGGGAGTGACGGGAGGAATAACGGCGTCTCCAGCATTGCCTTGTCCGCAATCGTCACAGTGAGTTCGTTTGTAAGAGCCTCACGAACGCGTGAACACACCTCGTTTAGCTGCTGCACAATAAGACCTTCTTCCTCGCGAAGGAAACTCAAATAGGCCCGGGAAGGTTCTTTCATTGATGACACAGTCATGGAATTAGTCGTGGGTGTAGTTTCCTTAAACTGCTCGAACGGGTTTGGCAAGTTCCGTGTGGCGGGTTTGTTTACCACTAGAGATATCTCTTCATTCCTTTTCTCAAACTCATCCTCCTCTATCTGATGCTGCTGATGTCGTTCAGCAACAACCGCATCCAAATTGCCACCCACCGATCCCAACGGTCTTCGCACCTCACGGGAATATTCAGTTAGGCGTAGCAACAAAGCTACGTTTCGTCGCTGCAGTTCTTTTAATCCATTTGTGAGCAAGTTCGCGTGAGATTCCAGCGCAGCTATAGGAGAGAAATTTGAAGTCTTTTTCTCTGGGTCTGATTGGCTTTGGCAGAGCGCCAAAAAATGGTACAAGGCCTCCTGGACGTCTTTTCTTCGTTGCTTCAGAAGTTTCATCTTCTGCTGGTACGGCTGGAGTTGTTGACGGCACGTCACCATATCACACGAAACAGTGTCCTTCGCCACACGATCCTTGCCCAGTTCCACACCACTCGCATCTTCGGTTTTCCCCGTAGGGAGAGGAGGAGCACAAATGCTTGGAGGCCCACTAGACACTTTCCGTTCCTCTTCTACCGATCGCAGCCTTCTAAGAGAAAATGTATTGTTTGATAATTTTTTTCGTTGCCCATAATCACAAAGACCACCAATCGGAGAAACCACCTTATCGCACCGCCTCGCATTCAGTTTCTTTTCTTCTACAACTCCCACATTACATGCTGAACTAGAAAAACCCTTGGACTTGTTGGTGTCCTCTAATGTCGCGGCAATCCATGCATCTTGTGGTGCCTGCCCCAACGTCACACACAACTCATTGTAGTCACGCACCGTGTCTCCAGAAGCCACTTTATTAGTTGATAGAGGTCCATCTAACAATTGTCTCCGTTCGGCAACTTGCCCGGTGTTTCGCTTCATATCCAGTACAATGTTGTGACGTCCAACACCAAGGGGTCCTGGTGTGTGGGAACTCTGCGGCGCAGCTCCAAAATCAGGAATAGTGGTGTTTCCCTTAGTGAGTCTTGTTGATCGATTCAGTGCCGACGACCTCCTTTTATCGTTACTAGTATGAAATGTACTTTTGATGCACTGTTGTTCCAGCATGACACGCGGCGCAGGCAGCTGGTTAATCGAATTTAACGGTGGAGATACAGCGACTGAATGCCGTGCTACTCTGCGTGGTGGACGTGAAGGGGCGGGAGACGGATCCGCTCGGTGCTCAATGATTTCCTTCTTTAGCTTTGTGACAGTTTGGCGTGTCTGCATCGGCGAGACTGTCCGTCCCTGAACGGACGGTGGCCTTCTGTGGATGTGTGCGCCTGACGACATCCCTGACAACTTCCATGTCAATATTGATGGCTTCAATAAACTGTCCGTCTGCGACACCGGCAGAAGGCGCGATTTAGCGCGACGGCCACTGCTGCCGCCGTTGGTTAAATTCTGATGGGTGCCTCCATTAGAGGAAAGAACACCACCCACGTTGCTGGAGTTGTTAGTTGCGTTGCTACCAGCATTCGTCGTCGTCTGTGGAGACTGAGACCCCGTCAGCACCGTCTGTCTACGGAAAATCTTCGGGCTCATTTGTTTTTCTTCTTCTTCCTCTTTTTACCCTCCTTTTGCTTCACCCTATTTTCCCTTTGCCGTGCGGAGGAAAGGATGTGGCCGTGCGGTGATAACGATGTTGGTGCTCGCACGCCTCTACACGTTCACGCTCTTGCTCACCGCACGTGTCCCAAGATGCCTTTCCGTATTTCTCTTCCGTTTTCGCGCTTTTTATTTTTGTATTTCCCTCACTACTGCGCAACCTCCGCCAGACACACACAAAAGAGAAAAAAAGGAAAAGAGCCATATATATATATATATATATATATATATTCTAATGGCAACCAGTGTGACAGCTGCCGTGGAGCGTGTGGAGGAAGGCAACATGGGACTGCATTGACACAATAAAGAGCTAAGAAGAAAGCGTGCGTTGCAAGTGGATGGAGACAAGCAACCGTCTTTCCCTGATCCCTTGTCTCCTCACACACGTATGCTCGTAGAACATTGCACCTTACACTACGATGACGCAACGTATACATGACGTTGAAAACAGAAAAAGAACTCCTTCTTATTGCCTCAAAGCACAAAGTCCGAGTCCGTCTGACGCACCTGCATCACGTGTCCTCGCAACTCGCGGAGTTTTTCCTTCTGCTCTGGCGTCAATTGACGTCGCTCCTCCTCTGTAAGTTCACGCGACGTTTGGCCGGTTTCCAGCTGTGCCACATACCCGTACCAAGATTGGTAGAAAATGCGCGCGTGCTTTTCGGTGGCGTCCATGTGGCGCTGGAACTCCACCTGCACAAAGCGGTCACCAAACTCGCGTTGCATGGGATGCAGACGTAATCGATGCAGCTTAAAGATAATGTGGTACAGCCGACGCATTGCCTGACGCCACGTATCACCCCGAAATACTACTGCCTCCAACTCCGTTGGGTGCGGAAGTGGAACTAAGACACGGTGACCCTCTGCAATACGCGTAGACGAGCACGTGAAAGAATGTACCATGCCATCAGTGTTGCCACTTCCATCATGCGGTTCGCCAGCAACCCCATCACCACCGTGGTTCCCATTCGACATGGCGGGGGCAAGAATGGCGGGTGTCAGATTAAACGGCACGGCCCGACGCATTGTGAACGCGTCTGGCAGTGAGAGCTATGAACCTGACTTGGCCGCACAAACGCCATCCGAGCACATCACCACCAAAAAGATAAGTAAGAAAAGAAAAAAAAACAGCAACAATTACGTAGCAATCCAGTAAGCAAAAACGGCGTACAACAACACACACACACACACACACAGGCAATTCCCACAGATAAGTGGCAAAAAAATAATAATCTCCGTACACGCTCCGTTTGCAGTAGAAACAATAACAAACTCGTCGCCAGAGTGAGTGAGAGAAAAAGCAAGAGAGACTCACACACCACCACAAACAACAAAAAGTAGCAAAAAGAAGGTAATTCACATAATTCTTCATGCTGGTATAAAATGCCAGCTACTTGTGCTGGACTCTTTTTTTTTCTTCTTTTTTGCCTCGGTTTCAACTTTGGTGCTGCAAGATTTTTTTTTGTTTTGTTTTTTTGCCAGCGTACATAGAAGCAACGTTAGTTTCGGAGAGCACATTCGGCAATGTCGCCGGCCACCCCCACACGCACACTTTTTTTTTTCTCGTTTACGCTGGCGCATCCTTCGTGTTGGGCAAAGGTTCCTTCACAACTTCTTCACATGGCCCTGACGACGCTCCTGGTGCTCCTTGCGGCAATTCTTGTTCCTCTGATGAGGACGTGTCTTCCTCTGCTAAGTCCTTTCCTTGTGCAGTTGTGGTGGAGAACATGCGCCCCCAGAAGTTGGCGCCTTGCTTCGTGGAAAAGACGGACTGCCCCTCCGAATTATTTTCCATGTGAGCCGGCATGGGGGGGATTGTGGACAGGAAATCCTTCCGCTGCATGTTCATCTCGGCCACAACGAGTCGCTGCGGTAGAGTTGGCGCCGGGTATCCCTCATTAATATCAATCTGTTGTTTCTTCCAAATTCGGTAGACATCACGTGCATTTTCCTGCCTCCGTTTTCGCAGAGCTGCACGGTCGGCAACCACCTTGTGCAATTTCTCCGCGATCACGTTAACTGTACGCTGAACTGGTATACCGCTGAGCTGGGGATCCATGCCGGCCTCCCGCATAGCCTCCGCAGAGCGCTCCGTTATGATGCGCTGGTGGTACATCAAAGAAACAATCGACATGTTCAACTGTGCAATACTCCTTTGGAAGCTAAGTTCATGTGCGTACTTTTCCCGAATTTTCATCCACAGCTCCGCCGATGTGCCTTTGTTCATCGACAGCAATGCACACAGACTCCGCAGCGTTTTCCCAGGCAAAGGCCGCTTCAAGACAGGCGTCACCACATGATTCATCACATAGTGATGCGCCGCAACATAAAGACTGCCTAGTGCATTCATTTCTTCCCGCACAAGCATCATTTGCGAATCCCCATACCGAGCCCTAACCATCCGGGCGAAAGGATCTATTGTGTTGCGAAGCTTGATTGGCCATGGGTGGTAGCCACGCTCATATTCTGTCGTTAACATGGGCATTAGCAGGGAATGGGCAGAGGAAATGATATCTCTCAAGACTGACTGTGTAGCGAATAAGGCTTGGTTCTCACTCAAGCTTGAATCCACTACATACACACGCTTGATAATGCCTTCCATAGTTGTGACCACAAACTGCCTAAGACTCGTCAAGTCTTCCTGGACGGCCTTACGAATATGCCTAAGCTCGCTTCGCAGTATTTTACACCTTTTCTCCCAAAAGTTACATAAGAACCGTGGATCAGAAAATTTTTTCATATTGTCGATCTGCTGTTCCTTCATGGAGAGCAATGCCGCCATTTGCGCGCGACCAAACGAATAATTTTGCTTTGCTTGCCGCTGCCGCTCGGAAAATTCCTTTCGCATTTCTTCCTCACGGTGGTGCTGATCATTCCTCATGGTGCTGGTGAGAAGGCTCACATCCACATTTGTGCATCGGGCCACGTTGGCTGGAAGCACCTGATCATTTTCCACCGCCAACAACACAAGATCCAAGAGACTCTTAATCGCCATGATTTCAACGGAGAGCCTTTGAGTTTGAACCACAGCACTCGCACCACCCCCCACATCAGAGCAATTACCATCCTCATTTTCTTCTGCGTTAACACTACCACGGATCATACTTACAAAAGAGACATTTGGATTGAAACGCCGAGAACTATGAAAACCTGGAGCCATGGAAAGCCCTATCACGGAGGCCTCACCCTGGGCAACACGTGTACCGCTAATGTTTGGAAGACGTGGTGTCTCATGTGCAGAAACACTGACTCCGGAGCGTCCCTCGCCATTCACGACACTTGAGGCATGTGCAAGAGCCTGTTGCTGCTCCTTCAACAGGCTCTGATAATGAATTTGCCTCTGCTGCGCCGCGGAGAGCTGAGCGCGAAGAATGTTGCACTCCTTGTAAAGTGTCTCCCGCAGGTATTGAACCACCTTCCGCTTTTGTGTGGTGTACTCCCGTTCCTCACTTAATTGTTCCTGAAGCTTACACAATTCTTGCTT
>NW_021705904.1:30676-35187 GCF_003719475.1 Trypanosoma rangeli
GACTGGAGTCAGTGTTTCTGCACATGAGACACACCCCCCACATCAGAGCAATTACCATCCTCATTTTCTTCTGCGTTAACACTACCACGGATCATACTTACAAAAGAGACATTTGGATTGAAACGCCGAGAACTATGAAAACCTGGAGCCATGGAAAGCCCTATCACGGAGGCCTCACCCTGGGCAACACGTGTACCGCTAATGTTTGGAAGACGTGGTGTCTCATGTGCAGAAACACTGACTCCGGAGCGTCCCTCGCCATTCACGACACTTGAGGCATGTGCAAGAGCCTGTTGCTGCTCCTTCAACAGGCTCTGATAATGAATTTGCCTCTGCTGCGCCGCGGAGAGCTGAGCGCGAAGAATGTTGCACTCCTTGTAAAGTGTCTCCCGCAGGTATTGAACCACCTTCCGCTTTTGTGTGGTGTACTCCCGTTCCTCACTTAATTGTTCCTGAAGCTTACACAATTCTTGCTTTTGCTCCTCAATCTCCACAATAAGCGTCCTTGCGTATGCCTGCAGCTCATCATACTCCTCTCGATTCACAACGGACATGTTGTTAATGTCAGTGAGGGTGCCAACCGAAAAGACTTGTTTCCCAAGCCACTCATTTTCCGCATGGGATAGCGAGGGCACTGGGCCCCCGGTCGACGCAGTAACATTGCTACCACTATGAGAAATAACAGAAGCTGTGTGATTGGTTGTAGCGGTCGTGGCGGAGACGGCCAGAGGGGACACAGGCTCCTTCATCCCTTTAATATCAAACGATCTTTCACGCAGAGGAGTTGCAGATGCTTTTGTGCGGCCCATTTCTCCAAAAAAGCGAGAATTGCCACGGAACTCCGCACCCGCTCCCGTTCGCATAGAACGACCACCACCCTGCTGTACCCTCTGGCTTTTACCATATGTGGGGGGAATGACGATGACAACATTGCCCACATGTGCAGTCTCTGGTGCCTCTTCGCCGGTGCTGCAACCCTGTGTCTCAACCGAGGTAGAGTTCTCTCCTGCATGACCAGAGGAGGAGTCACAAGAGGCTACCACCTCCATTTGCTGCAGCTGCCGCCTTCGCTGTGACGGCTCCCCACCGGCTTGAAGCAGTGGGCTCCGAGGATGAAACCCGTTGCAGGACACAGAAGCCACAACATGGCCATCGGTTGCCTCCTTTTCAAACTGTGCGCACGGCAGCACCACCGGTATCCGCCTAAGCTTTTGATACATCTCCTGTGTCTGCGAAGCCGTCGGTAGTCGTTCCCCTTCCCCTTGAAACTGCGAGTAGGAAGGGATCTCCTTCAGCAGACGTTCCAACAACGTGCGGCACTCAAATACGAAACAAATGCAATTCTTCAACGATCCCGTGTCTGCCAGCCTTAGCTTTTCCGTTACAGTGGAAGTCACCTGCTCAAGGACCATTCGCAGCGTCCTGGGACACGGCTGCCGCGACAAGAAAAGAGTATCATCCTCAACCTCACTGCCTACTGAGCTGGCCGCCGCCGATCGTACTAAGCCCATTCCGCGTTGCCTTCGCTTTGAACCACCACCTTTGGCATGAATGCCGTTTAACAAGGTTGAATGCCCTGAGGTGCGTGGTTCATCCGCATCATACTCGTTCTTATCTCGGCTTCGCTCCTCGTCGATTGCATCAACGATTCCAAACTGAACGGCAAGGGGTGGGCAACCAATCTCGTCATAGTTTGCCTTCCTTTGGAGACGGCGCATAACCCGTTGGTAGACATCCTCCAGCTGTGGATGCACGTCCTCCCGCATAATTCCAGATAAAGTATTTGCATTCCTTCCATTGGAAGTGAGGCCAGAGGCATCCATGAAGTAATTGCCACCTTTTGCAGATGAGGCAAGCACGTCCCGCTTTAACTCAGCATACGCGCCATCAAACGTCGTTGGTTTCTGCCGTTCATCAGGCTGTAGCGATGGGAGGGTGACAGTGGCAAAGGGCGTGTTTTGATTGTTAACAAACACCCGAAGATTCGCCTCGCCACTCTTGTCCAGCCACTGCATCAACGCAATCAGAATCCTACATGCACACCAAACAAAAAAAAAGGAGGAACGCAAAAACGTGATGCAATGCTCCATGACAAACACCAGACCGAATTATATGCAGCTGCATGCACACGTATACGTAACCCAGCACTTACACACAGAACCACTGACACGCGCAGCAACAACAACAACGGTGACACACGCACACAGACAAAGGAAAAAAAAAGGATGAAAACATTTGACAATAGAGCGGAAAAGCACTTGAGCCGTGGCGCATAGACAAAAAAGCATTCACGCAGTTCCACAAGATTAGTCCTCCCTTTCATCTGCAGGACCGTAACTCTTCCTTTCAGGCTGTGCCTACCTATCACTGGCAGTCAACCCAGAGAATAAAAAACAGTTAAGTGATGACCTTCGCTCCTTTCCTTCTTTTTATTCCAATTGCTTAGACAAAAACGTCAATCTTCCTCCAGACTCCACTTCATTTCTCAGCGAACCCGCACACACACACACACACACACACACACACACTCACGACAAGTTCACATTACACGTGTGTGTTATGCGTCCATGTGTTTTCACATAACATATAACTTTAAATAAAAATGAATTCAAATGAAGATGCATTACTAAAGACATGCAGATAAACATGTATGTAACATATCCCCAAACGCACCCCACCAACAAGGTATAAAAGCAACCAATCACACAGAGTCACAACAAAACCCACAAAAGTAAATAAATTACACAAGGATTAGGAAAAACAAAACGAAAACAAAAGAAAAAAAAACTCCTTTTAATCAAAAAATATTGGGCTAAAGTACAGGTGGAGGCCCAAACGGCATCACAGAAGATGAGGAAGAGCTTTGCCGTTGTGCCGTTGCCGTCGCTAAGTCAGACGGCACAGTAAACGGTTTATGTTTCTCAATTCCACCAAATGACCTTTCCAGAGATGCGGACAGGATGCCCATGCTGATGCATGGATGATGACGATGATGCCTTCGTTATTCTTACCTCACCTTCCTCACCAGGCACGTTACAGTCATGTAGTCAGCTCAGCTGCCGTCGACCTACGACGTTTGTGGAGACTCCAAATAAACAGTGTGTAATCTTAATGTGTTGCTGCACCGACTCCACAATATCACGTCACTTGAGCAGCAACCCACTCAGCAGGCGAAGAAGGAGCCCTTGGCCCCGCCAGACATCTGCGCAGGCGTCCTCTTAAAAACACTCTTCTCCATGCGTCCCTTTTCCCCAAACCAAATGTATATAACTCCTTCAGTCAGTGCTGCAGGGTTTGCAACATTGTACTCTTCCTTGGTGGGCGCGTGCGTGGGAAAACCCGGCCAACGCCAAGCAGCACCCTTCACCCCCTGCCATGCAAAAACAACAACATCCGAAGAAGCGCCCAGCAGAGAATAAAAATAAGAGCAGTCAACAACGCAGTCGATTGAGTACACAATCCAAAGGTTTTTTATTGTTTTCATGTTTTTCCCGCACCAAAAAATCAAGAAAGTGAATGCGCGTGTGAAACGCAACACGGCAGCCGCGACAACAGCACAAAAAAAAACACACATCCCCCCCCTCCCCCACCCCCTCACACGCAACACTAATAACAAGGGCTGGTCTGGACGTGTTTTACATGTGTAATGCTTTTGTAACAAGGACATTTTCATCCCAATGCACTTGCATAATGATCTGCAGGAATCCAAGAGTAAATGACAAAAAGAGGAAGCAAAAAAAAAAAAAAGAATCAACAACTCCCTACATGTATATTTGTATATATATTTGTATTCGCTGTCTGTATTGATACTCCTGTCATCTGACGTTCCCAATACAATGACGAGAAAGTGAGAGTGAGCATCGTAAAGAGCAATAATATATAACAAAAAAGCCATTCGACAGGGTCGTTTACGGTAATGGCAGAACAAGCTCGACAGAAGGTATAAAACATATGCTGACAAGCCAACCGGTGCACATCCTTCCTGCCGTACCCATTCAACGAAATTACATGATGGTGACCAGAGAGTAACATTGGAGGGGAGCTGTACATTCACACTATACACCTTGGAAAAATATCCATCTTTATCTCTTGCCGGTGATTTTTCTTATTAAATCGTTTCTTTCGTGCCTTTTCCTGCAATGGTGCAGGCAAACACGCATACAGGTAAATCGTTGCCACGCATGGAACCTCCGCGAAACCACACACAAACACATACACAAAAACAACAACAACGAAACCCCTCATTCGCACCTTCTATTCCCTTCCTCCTCATATACACACTGCTACAACGGCAGTAGCGTGCAAGCTTGCAACTACAGATCAAATAGGAAGAACAAAAAACAAAGGAAGGGCCATACCATTATATACATTTGTTTTCATTGTGTGGATGTGTCATTGTTACTTCTCTCCGCCCACCTCGCGAGTCACTCACTTACGTTATTCCATCACTGCGTTAAAACTGAGGGACCAAATTCATTTCCTTAGCCGTTGCCATCACATCTCTCTCTCTC
>NW_021705904.1:35212-42874 GCF_003719475.1 Trypanosoma rangeli
ATACACCTTGGAAAAATATCCATCTTTATCTCTTGCCGGTGATTTTTCTTATTAAATCGTTTCTTTCGTGCCTTTTCCTGCAATGGTGCAGGCAAACACGCATACAGGTAAATCGTTGCCACGCATGGAACCTCCGCGAAACCACACACAAACACATACACAAAAACAACAACAACGAAACCCCTCATTCGCACCTTCTATTCCCTTCCTCCTCATATACACACTGCTACAACGGCAGTAGCGTGCAAGCTTGCAACTACAGATCAAATAGGAAGAACAAAAAACAAAGGAAGGGCCATACCATTATATACATTTGTTTTCATTGTGTGGATGTGTCATTGTTACTTCTCTCCGCCCACCTAGCGAGTCACTCACTTACGTTATTCCATCACTGCGTTAAAACTGAGGGACCAAATTCATTTCCTTAGCCGTTGCCATCACATCTCTCTCTCTCTCTCTCTGCGTCCGCACTTCATTGCCCATCCCATCTTGCAAAACTTACAGAAGTGTCTTCGCCTGCGTCCAGTGGATCATTGCCCGTGGGGGACTTACAGATCTAGCGTCATAATTCCGAATATAATCAAGACGCGAAGTCTCAAACGACAGCGGCTTCTCTGGTAGCTGCGACGACCACGATGGCGGCGCCTCATCAAATTTTGTCCGGGTCAAACTGACAGGGTCAAACCACTCCGCGTCCCGCATTGCTGCAATCGCAATTGAAGGAAGAAGTACTGGCATTTCTTTGCTTGCAGGAAGTGAAGGTAAACCCTGAGTGGTGCACGCTTCCCGTGGCTGTTGCTGCGTCTGATCCATCGAGTTTGACCTAATAATTCCTTCCTTCTCATCCTCCTCTTTGGACTCCTCCTCACGCACATGCTTGAGTTGGTACGCTGGTCCACCATCCTTGCCAATCACAAGTTGTCCAACATTCTCCGTAAACCCCAGCAACACCCGGTCCGCATGATCCGTAAAGGAAACATTCTGACGTTTCGGCGTTTGTTCAGGTGTCAGCGGCAACAATCTTGGCTCATCTTTACGCCATAAACTCCGTGGAACAGGAGAGAGCTCCGTCACGTAACATTGGGATCCTAATTCACCCATGTGGTGCCCTGTTGTTAGGGCAGATGCCTTCTCACTGTCAAGTATTGCAGTACGGCGGACCTGCTCCTCACTAAGGGCGCGGCGGAGATTCTCTGGTACTTCATTCAATTTCACCTTTCCCTTCGCCACTACGCTGCTGACCCCATCCATCACTTTCGCCACGTGTTTACTGTCTTTCGCGATGACGTCTTCAATATTCACACGCTTTTGAAAAGGTTTAATGCGTAGATCAGAAACACGCAAGCTATGTGCTAAGTCAACGGAGATGGTTTTGGCGGCCTGATATTTTGAACTTCGTGTTGAGGTTAAGGGGGGACGGTGACCTGGTATGGAGTAGCCTTCTCTAAGGAAGGCACTCTCTGCAAGTTTTTTCAAGTCTGTTTTATTGAGTGACTTGAACTCGCCAGTATGTACGTTAACCACACTGGGGTTAGGCCGTGGTGGTTCAGTATCCCCATTACACAAAAATCGAAACCCATCGGAGAAGTCAAACATGTGGTTGTAGGTTAGGGTTAGGGCGTCCTTGTTAGCCTTACGCGGGATGTAGCAGCCTTTGCTCCGATGATTGTAGTAGATGTAGTCCTCTCCCCTCTTGGGAAATCCGTGTCGAGGATCGCGCCGTCGCATCTTCCGCTCATAGCAAAGTTGCAGGTACAAGTCATGACCCATCACTGCCTCTTCTCGCCCCAAAGTGGTGCTCATGGGTGATGCCTGCATGAAAAACGCGGAGCCCCTTCTGTATTTGGTCCCAAGAGAGCCATGTGTTTTCGTCGTTGCCCGCAGACTCACTTCAGGACTTTTAATTGTGCAGCCACGTATTCCGTCCAGTGAAGGATTCCGCGCCGCCCACATTTGGATTGTACTCCCCTCGTCCGTCATCTTTGAATGTGGATCTAAGCTTTCATTGTAGAAAGTGGTTATGGCACCATCAGCAGCAGCAGCAGCAGCAGCAGGGCCGGGAACGGCGGTGGTGTTCGCTGCTTCCTCCCTTCTTGCGACACCTTTTTTTCCCACAACGGGCAAATGCGTTTTCCCGGGGGAACTTGGCTGGTCAAAACGACTTCCAGTATCCCCACGTATATTTGTGAGGTTGTTGACCTCAATCATGTTCCTTCCCACACACCCACTGAGCCCTCTCTTACGTTCCCGCCTGCTCACAAAGAGAAGGACGTAGGCCACCTAGTTCCTAGTTACCGCCACCTCCCCCTGAACTTTTCCACGCAAACAAAGGAAATAAGGGTAAAGCGGGGTCAAACAGAGACACAAACCAAGAAAAAAAAAAAAAGTTGGCCACCCCCCCGAACGAGAGCATCCATATGCAACAACAGGTTGATACATCTCTCAATCATAGTCGAGCTCCAACGATATCGGTGTCCGTTCCATTTTAACACATGCACAAAAAAAAAGCGCTCTGCATAGGTGTGGTATATACATCATAAACTCCGCCGATGGCGTTTTCTTCTCACTCAATGCCTTTGAACATCCGGCCGCACAGAATGCGGAAGGTAAAAAAAAAAAACTAACAGGATAAAAAAAAAACATCACAACCACCGTTGTGTACAAATAACTCCATCTGAATTCCTTAGAGCTTTGGTAACAGCTGCACAAGGCGGATATCTTCCAGCCTAGCTTGGGCTACCTCGGCTTTTCTACGCTGCTCAGCAAGCGTAGATCCCTTTTCTAAATCCGGAACGTTAATGGGTTGACGGCATCCTCCCATATACATACCACGCATCCGTGTCTCATCCGCGGATGGCGAGAAAAACGCCAGAAAAGTCAAACGCGAAGGCTCAACCGGGGTAGAAGCTTCAACAGAGGATTTCTTTTCCTCCACAGGTCGTGAGGCAGAGCTGGACGAAGCCTCCACTGGAGGAGCAGCTGCCGCAGCGTCACCGTGTGTGGAAGGGGGTTCACCGCTGCAGAGCAAATGGTAAAGACCCAAGTCCGTGGGGCGATGGTCGGGCATACCACAGACATGCGCCTTTCCAATTCGTTCTCTGGCCGCCTCGCGATCACGCCGCTCCATCATCGCCTTCAGCCCCGGCCCGCAAACCACATGATTGTATACGCCAAGTCCTCGACGCTGCCGAGGACGCAGCAAAGCCTCAGGTATCGGTGGGTCTAATTGACGCAGCGACGGTAACCAGACCTTCTCAGCCGCACGTTCCTCCTCAAAGTGCCTTTTACCACCTCGCTCAGTGTCCAACACGTAGTTGCTATTGTGATTGTCCCGTTGGAGAAGCGTATACCGAACATGGTTGTTAATGTCTGCGGGTAAAACGGGTCCATGTCGGCCCAACCCACATCCCGGCACGTGAAGATCTGTCATGAGTGAACTCTTGTTGATTGGTTGTGGTGCATACTGCCTTCCTAGGTGCTTGCGGCGACAGCCTGGATGATTGCCTGGAATTGTATTGTCGCCATACGGCGTTGCATACGCGGAGTTACAAAAAGCAGTAGTTATGTCATCACGCTTCTGCGGTGGCATCCCTCCTAATCGGTTTGAGACGGGTTAAAACTTCCCTTATTTACTCCTCTACCTCCCTACAGTTTCGCGTAAGGCGTGGTTCTCTATACGGTGGAAAGAATACCATAAACTGCTATAGAGAGCCACGCAAACAAGGTGAATGAAGTCATAAAAAAAAGAAAAGAGGATTACACCAAACAAACACATGTAAAGTTCTTATTTCCATCAGTATTATATATATATATAGATATATATATATCTTTTTCTAACTGACACCGTTGCGCGCCCATCAATTTCCATCCTGCTACCACATGAAAGCGTGTACCCCCAAGACAGTACAATTCCGGCCCGCAGCATTTCCACAACTCCCTCCCTGTCGCCTTCCCACACGAAGACACAAATATTCATCCCCCTCCCCCCTTTTTTTTTCCGCATACAACCCTTTGCTATTCATCCCTAATCAGCCGCTATACTCATGCTGCACTGCTATTTAATCAAAATCCCATCTGACGCAAGGATGGGAACGCCAGCATCTCACCATGACCAAACAAAGACGGCTTCGAACCCATGGCAGTCTCCTTAACTTGTTTCAACTCTACAGGTGTAACACCTCGAATAGCATCAAGCAACTCCTCTGGCTTCATGTACTGCGTTGAGCCCTGCGCCGTCGAAGTAAGCGGCAAACTGGTACCCATGTAGTCGCATAGATCACGAACGGTGTTCCAATTTCTATCCATGGCCTCCACAGCAGCGCGATGCTTTGCTGTCTCCACAGCTGCTGCATCGTCCAACTTCACCGCTTGCATATTCCGCATTGCCGCCGTCACCATATTTACAATATTCTCAGCCCCAGACCTTGCTGTAAAACCAATGAGGCCCGCGCTCTGGTATGGAAGGTAGAAGGAGCGTACTCCATTGCTGGACCCACCAAATGCACCATGAAGACTATCTTGGGCAATAATATTGCACAGCTGCTGGTACACGAGGGACGCGGCATGGCGCTTAATTGAGGTCATTCCGCGACCAAATGAGAGGTAGCCAACAGCAACAATTGTTTCGGTATCCATATCTGGCTTTGTCCCCATCTCTTTAGCGCGATTTTCATGCTCATGTGCCTCACCACCAGTATACTGATTTTTCTCACTGTTGACATCAAAAACAGTAGCACCGTTCTTCTTCGCAAACGCGGCATGGTGTGGAGCGTTGATGGTGTGTGGGTAGGGTGTATTTTCATACTCGGCGATGAGCTCATCATGGTTAACATTCACACCAGCAATGACAATGCGATCAGGAGTCACGTACTTGGCGTACTGGTCCAAGAGAACCTTATTTGTGATGTTACCATTGTTATCTTCTGGTACGTGCCGTGGATTGCCGAGTGGTTGATTATAAAATGCAACAGTCTCCAGTCTCTGAATGGCATACTCCTCGGGCTGTTGCCACCTCATCTCCTTTAGATTGTTATCCACCGTGTCACGGAAGCGTTCAATGTCCGTCTCATGGAACCGCGGGGCGGCAATGGCAGTGAAGATTGTGTCCTGCACGAGATTTAGTGTGAAATGGTTATTGTCACCTTTTTTGCTGGTCTTGTGGCTCCGCCACATATCCGCGCGTGCGTCCAGGCGGAGGCAAATAAAGTGCTTGTCCTTCTCAAAGTGAGAGAAGGCGGCCCCCGTGCTCCGAATCCCGCGATCCAGCTGAAAAAGGGAGTTGTTGTAGTTGCTCGTCGTCAGAGCGAGGTGGAGGAGGCTGTGCACACCTGGGCACCCCACTGGGTCGTACGCGGGTCCCGCGAGAATGTAAGCGCCAATAGACACCATCGCACCATCGCGCTGTTGCGTGATGACGCGAGTACCGTTGTGCAGCTGAGAAACCCTCACCTTCATCTCTTGATCAGACAAACGTTTCGGCAGGGCTGGAGGAAATAGACGCGAAAAACGGCTCCAGGGCCTTGTCAGAGGCGCCTGTCCAAACTTATACTCTGAGATTGTCCGCATTTGTGCGGCGGCAGCGGCACTGGCAGTGGCCGCTACTGCTGCGGTGGCGCAAGCATTGACGCGGCGATACATTACTGCTGCTGCCCACTACCGAAGACAACGTAGGGAGCTACAAGTTCCTTAATCCAATGAGTTCTGCAAAAAAGCAAACACCAACAATGAATAAGACGCAGTTGTGTATACAGGCAAATAAGATGAAACCCACATCAAAGAATGATATGATAACAGGGCAAAGCGAGAGTGTCATGCATACATTTGCATTAGAGAGAGGAGGTAAAGGAGGTAAGAAGAGCGGCATATCCATTATGAGGAAAGAAATGCAGAATGTACAATGACAGTGCTACATTGAGAGCTTTTGTTTCTCTATGTGTTCGCTTACAAGGAACGTAAGCAGTAAAAAGTACGAGAATGTAAATGCACACGCACCAACAGCAAGAGAGGTCGAGTCACATACACATACACGCACACATACACCTCTCACCACCACCGCAGCAGGGTGGTTGGTAACATCATTACCAGAAGCCGTTTAAGGACGTCACAGGGAATGCGGGTAAGAAGTGGAAGCATCACACGGAGTTCAAGAGATCCCACACCAATTAGGTAGTTTTTCCATTCTCCTCTCTTTTACTTTCTTCCCCACACCATAACTATGCGCATGCAATTCGGTGAAGAAGAATAAAGAGGGGTAAGTAGATAGAATAATAATAAAAAAAGAATTAAAACATAGGCACAACTCCCAACCATTTCACTGACACAGATAGAAAGATAGAGGGGCATATATATATATATATATATATGTCTTACATCACTGTAAAGGTCCACCGCCATGTTTCTTGCGGCACCTAACAATAAGACACATCCCCCTCCAAGTTATGCCTCCAAACTACGGAATATGCTGGTAGGACTATCCGCACCTCTCTTAAAACAAAGAAGAAATGCAAGAACACTATCTAACACTACGCTCATTCAAATTCCCTTCTGCAGACGATAGTTGTTGTCATCGGAACTTTAATCGTTAACTTGTGCATTTTAGATTCTCACTACACAGGCGTATATATATATATATATATATACAAACCTATGTCAATGTCTCTCCCTCGCCATACTTCCAAAGAGCTAGATAAAAGATGGGGCCACCTCTCTAGCACTCCATACAGAGTGGACCACAACCTACGTGAAGCACTGCAAAGGTGTGTGTCTAAGTATTTGCCAGAAAAAAAATGTCAAGCCCATGCGCAGTAGAAACGTGCTTCAAGCCATCATTCCAAACCACATAAATGTACAAAGGAAACTGTGCGCCCTGCCACTCTCCTCAGCTCATGTATGCTTCCCTTCCTGGCTTCTCGAGCAACGGCCAATTCCCTCACGGACATGAGGAATCAAGGGAGAAAGGTAGAAACAAGTAAACAAAAAAAAAGGTGTTAATAGCGCAGGTAATTCTTGGCAGAAGAGAGAAAAATGCCTATGTCTGTGGAGGCCTCATTCTGCATCTCGTGGCTTTTATATGTAATGCATACATGAGCACTTTTTGTGAGTCTCATTTGGCTTAAAAAAAATATGGAAAAAAACAAAACAAAAAAAGTTCTTTGTTTGATTGGATTCTTTTTTCCTAACGTTTCTTGCACAACCCCTGCCTTCGTTCTTGTATTAATGCGGTGTTGATGTCAACTCGTTATTTTTCTTCTTCATTTTGTCCTTCACTCCTTTTTCGTCTCAAATATTCGTCCCATGTGTTTTTTTTCCTTGTATTACCATTTCCGTGTGTGAGTGGCGGTGGTGGTAATTGTGAGGGAGCTGCATTTTTTTTTTTTCGTTCTTTTGTTATTGTTGTGTTTTTCAGTGTGTTTGTATGACTGTTTGTTTCCTTTTTTCTCTTTCCTCGTTCTGCCCTATGACTATAAGAGTAAGTAAACGCCTCTCCGCCCAGCGCGATGTTTGCCTCTGTCTTTCCCCAACAGCTACAGTTACCTCCCCCTTATTATTATTATTATTTTTTTTTTCATCGTCTCTATTTGGTTTTGTGTGGTATATATATATATACGTTGTGATGTCTTTTTTTTGTTGTGTGTGTGTGTGTGTGTGTGTGTGTGTGTGTAG
>NW_021705907.1:0-12369 GCF_003719475.1 Trypanosoma rangeli
GGTTTGGAACTTCAATGTATGCGGAGAGAGCAGGCAGCACCGTCTTGTCCCATTCTTCATTGATGGTTCGCTTCACAGCCGCCCAATCAGCCGCCATTATGCCTTAATTTCACAACTTTCTATCGTTCACTTGCTTTTTAATTACCACCGCACGACGTATGACGATGGCAAGAAGAAGGCACCAAGACAATGTAGAGGCACATACAAGCCCACCATGCACACGCACAGAAACCGCAAGTCCTTGCAACCAGGCAAACAAAACCACAACTTAGACGCCAACACGTCTCTCACCCTTTACCTCCATCGCGCGCAACACGGAAAGCCCCAAGGAGTTCCTCAAGCAAAAATGTTGTATTTGTCCAGTACACAACTGTGAAATTATAGGTGCATTTTTTTTTCTTTAACAGAATCACTTTATCCTCATTTTTCCCAAGAGGTCGCCATCAACGAGTTCCGCATCATGTGGGGACACCGCCAGCGCAACTATATTCTTGTCGGTCGCATCCGCAGACCGCCTCGTTTCGCTAGGGCAGTGGCTGTCAACAAAAGCATTTGGCAGAGGTGCGTGGTCCTCGATTGCCATGAATTCCCTAAATAATGCCATACTGTATGCATGAGCGGGCAAAGTGAAGTGGAGAGCAAGGGCCTTGGTACCTCGCTGCCGTGCTGTATCCGATGCAGTCAGCGCAACGGCACCAGCGGGCAATCGTTCTGCCAGTCGGAAGCCGTACTTTCCAATTGGCCATAGACAACCGGGCTGCCCTCGCGAGGTCGCCGTGTAACTGGTGCATTGCCGAAGTTCCATATCCGTCAGTAACTTGTACACGCCCTCTCCATTCCCCTCTAGCACATTGCTTAATTCCGGCAGGACTTTTACCCATGGACGCGTTGCACGAGGGTGCCCACTGCCTGCAAAAAAGAGCGGCCGAAAGGACACTGGATTCTGCGGGTAGTGAGTGCCTTTAGGTGAAATAGAAACGAATCCCAACAGACGGGACAATTGGCTCATGGATTCATTGCTGCCCATGTTAAGTGGAATGACGATATCACGGATACTGTGCGATGCCGCCTCCTCTCTTGTATCTACTACACAAACTCCCCGAAGGTCACGGTAATCGCAAGTCTTAGTCGGCAAACAACCATCGGGAAAGAGTTCGGGTTTGGCTACCATTTCATCAGAGAAAAAACAGTTACTGTCTGGCAATACAAACTCCCCAGGCTCAGGAGAGCCTGTCACCGCACCCCTCTTTAGTTCATGAATGCGACAACTAGCGAGTACGTTCCACAGTAGGTCGGATTTGCTTCTTTCGATTTGTGTCCTTAATCCACGTGAAACGTGAAGATGATACCATTCTTTCAGAACAGCAGGGCGATCCTCACCCTTCTGAAAAAGTTCCACCATCTCATCTATCCAACTTTCCTCTACCGTTGTTCTCGTGTCATCGCTGAGACACGCTGCAATGAGAAGCGCTTCCGCCGGCATGTTTTTCTCCCACGCTGCGGTTGCATGGAATGAGCGAAACGGAGACAACGGTACGAGCATTCCAAAGTGGCGGGGCCCAAAAAAATTAGTAAATGCCGCAAGGTGCCCCTGGACTTTCTTCTCCAATTGAGTCGGCTGCGTGGTAGTGATGCCCCGCAAAAGCATACTATACTGCATCTGGCAACGATGACTATGTAACGGATCACAAGGAAAGGTGCGCCAGCCGAGAAGCTGCAAATTGAGTTTTAGCGGTCGCAGGTTGACTCGAAGTAACTTTTTAATGACGGTTACTTGATGCATCGCGTCGAAATTGGAGTCAGACGGGATCAAACACAGACTGCACACTTGAACAGTTACCGCGGACTCTTCCAGTGCGACATTCGCTGCAAAGTGTTCTGGAAGACACATCCCCTCACAGGTCTCGCTCAACAGTCTAAAGGCTTCAGAAAGAGACAACCCCTCCTTGTAAAGTACAAAGTGCAAATAACGCTGCTCGGGTCCTGCCGATTTGTACTGGCTGATATTAAACGTATCTGGAAGTGTTGGAGAAATAAAAGTAACAATCTTTCCATTAGGAAGTACTTCCGCTACCTGTATATCACTAGTGTACATTCGAAACCCGCGGAGCCTAGACGCGCGTTGACCATCTTTGCCGTGATGCAGTCTTGCTGCAATACCCACCTGCAGTTCCAATTCCTGCATGGTAAGTTCAGGTTGCAACCGCCTTAGGCTTGAAAGAATACTGCGAAAGTTACCACCATCACGAATAGCACGCACGAAATCTCGGGCACGTTTTAGTGCTCCGTCAATGTCAATGGCAACAGCTACTCGCCTCAGAATAGTAGGATCAAGGGTTGGGTTGTATAGAGGCAGTGCGTCTTCTACACGGCTATCCAAGGCTGTAGTATTTTCATACTTTTTTGGTTTGATTAGATTCACGTCATGTGCGACTGCTGTGGGAGACACCGACTCCTGTTCCATTTGGAGGTGTAAACGGAGCTTGCACATTAAATCAGCAGAGCCTTTGGAGAGTCCCTGTGGCGCAGATGATAATGATGACGGTAATGATGCCATCTCTGTGTAAAGATCCTTTAGAACTGGTGTCACAAGTAGTGAAATGTGAGGCGTTGACGACGTCGTTGTGGCTGCGACTGTAGAACGCCGCGGAGGGGCACGCCGCACCCGCATCCGACGGCTCACGGTCGCCATGGCGACTTGTACGGGCGGCGAACGATGCGGCATACCCTTCTCTTCAATCCTGCGCCTTCAGACATGTGGAATATAAATAAAACCGCACGGAGAGGATTATTGTCACAGTTCACCCACCAATTGAGAGCAAAAAGACGATGACCTCCGCCACAATGAACATGCAGCACAATCAAAAAGGTTTTACAAACTGCAAAGACGAATCATAGATATATGTATATATGATTTTCAACGCCGAGTTATTTCCCAGGCAACGAACTAATTTTATTCGTCTAGTGTTCCCTACAAAAAGCGCAAGTAAGCAAAAGAAAAAGGACCTCAAAGAGAGTTGCGTTTGTGGTGGCGGCTTCATTTTTCGTTTTTGGTTTTTAAACACTGCAAAAACCTTACTGCTTTCTACTTGGTATATACATAAATACGTATGCATTCCTTTTGTGTTACTCCGCGTCACTATCTTTTTTTGTTTTTGTTTTTGCTTGGCAAGCATTCTCCTTTCTTTGCTCAGGCCTCCTTGTTGCCGTGTATCTTTGAGGCGCTTACCAGCCTTCTGTGGTCGTCATTCAAGTTGGCGAAGCGCACGACAAGCTCTGTCAAGAATTGAAAATCAAAGATCTTGTTAGCCACACGAAAAGCTGCAGTTGTCAGGCCTTGATCCCAAACTGTCAGCCGTCCCGCGGATGCAAATATTTCCTCAGCAATATGCGTTGGCGATATTGACATTTTCTGTGCGGCCTTGAGGGAGTTCAGCGTTGGTCCATGGTTTTTGTAAAAGTTTGTCTTCACGGGCGAGGGGTGAATGACAACCACATGGATGCCCGCATGACGCACTTCCGCCGCAAGTGTTGTGGCAAAGTTTGTTAAGAACGCCTTTGAAGGGCTGTACATTGTCGCTGTTGGGCCAGGGAAGTAGCCCGCAGAAGAAGAAGTGAATGTCACAAGGCCCCGACGCCGTCGTTCCATCATTTTGCGTAGAAAGTGATGGGTGATGGCAATTGAGCAGATGGCGTTGCATTCAAGATTTGCACGCAACTTCTCAATCCCTGTGTCCGTAAACAGCCCAGTGTGGATGTACCCGGCGTTGTTGAAAAGGAGGCCAACTTCGATGTCCCTCGTCGCCTCAATGATGGGCGACATGTAAGACATTCCCTCCACTCCCAAATCCACACCCACCTTGCGAAAGCTACACTTCGGGTATTTTTGTTGAAGCTCAGCAAAGGTATTGTGAAGCAGTGGCTCCTCCAGTGCGACGAGCACAACGTTAATTTGCTGCTGCGCAAGCATTTCTGTGATAGCCTTCCCTATGCCGCTGCTCGCACCCGTCACAACGGCCCATTCTGCGCCATACTTTTTCTTTAGGTCCTGCGGGAAGCGCATCGCCAGCTGCTGCGCGGCAATGACCAAAATATACGTAATCACGCTGATGAGGCCTACCAGAAGCGAAAGGGTGGACAAAACGCACCACAGGCCGCTAAAAATAAAGTTCATTTTTGTCTTCTAATACCCCTCGCAGTGTGATGGTGCTCCTTCGGTCTCGTTCGTGCTCTGCCTTTTTTTTTTTGTCTTTGTCTTCTTATCTCGTTGTCTTTCGTTTTACTTCACAGGAATGCGTGTATTCGTCCCCATTCCACCGCAGGCATCCACAGAGGCGTCAAGAAGCGAGCGAGCGAAATTGAGGTGGGTGGGGGGGGGGCGGGGGGAGAGAGAGCAAACGGCAGCTGTTGAAATGAGATGGACCTGGGTGAGGTTCTTAGATTCAGAAGGACGCCGCGGCCCGCCCACGCTCTCACTATTCGCTCAAAGGCGACAATGGGGACGCGGACAGCAAGTAGAAGCAAAACCAATACGCTCACGAAAAAGGAGAAGAAAACAATAATAAAAGTAAATAACATAACGAGCAACAACAACAATCACCAGACACACACCGGTCTTTTCATTTTTGTTATTCCATCTTCCTGCAATACGTCCTACCACAAAGGCAGAATACACTTCGGCAACACCAACCCACTCACCCACCCACCCCCACAAGGATCTCTGCATTTCTTTTTCCCCTCAACTCCTTTTTATTTTGCCTTACAACTCGTCCTTTGGAAAGTAGAAGCTGCGTACAATTTTCATACTTTCCACTAACGAGAGCTCCGCTTGAACAGAGAGAATCCGTGCCTTCTTCGTTATCCCTTGAGGTAGCATACATCGCTGAACGACAAGGGCCACACAAGAGTCTTTTTTCGCAACGGGGCGAAGAACCATACTATAGATTGACTTGCCAGAATCTCCTTGTCTGCAAATACTATTGTACAACTCATCTTCTGGAATTAGCAGACGTGCTTTGGGGCACACGCTGTTTCTGTAATCCGACCATGCTTGCATAAAACCATGGCTGCCGACGCTTCGATCTGCATTGACCGCCCCAGCGACCCCAGAATCTAAAGCGTTAGAAGTGTGAAAATAAAAGAGATGAAAGGTGCCTGTGCCTGAAATACAGGCAGCTATGGTGTGCGTGGAGGACACGAGCAACCCCAGTGCATGAACCACATTGGGTGTTGCTCCTCTGGAGAACTGACAAACTACAATGTGGTTCTCAACATCAATCAGCTTGAGTGATGTCCCCCGCTCACTCACGGTAAGTGCCCGCACACCATCAGGGGTGGTAGTGATACATCTCACCTCATTGCGGTGAAGCTCCATAACGTTTACCGTGAGCTGAGGGGTGAGTTTCTTGTCAAGATTGGGAAATGGTTCTTGCAGCAAACCTGACTGTACATGCCTTTCGGTGGCATAGCAAATGCATCGTACCGTGCCACTCTTCGGGCCAAGAATAACTCCATATAATTGAGAATAACAAATGCCACACGCCAATTTCTCCACAAGCATGGTGCCCAATGCTAAGGTGTCGCCTCTCGGAGGCGAGTTAGATGTTGGGTTAGACACCTCAAATGACTCTATCATTCGTAGTGTGTGATCAAAAACGTATATGGGACCTGTTTCAACACCCACCAACACCATACAGGGATGGAAACGCAACGCATTCACTACAGCCGGGAGCTTTGCACGCGCCAGCAACCAATGATCCTGATTCATTGTGTTATCCACAGAAAGGTCGAGTATCGTGACAGTGTTGCGGTAATTGACTTCCCAACCCACCAAAATCACAAGGTTACTCTGCCCGTGTAACGCCAATATGCTTACACCGCCTAAAACAGGCCATCTAATGACCTCGTGCAGACATCCATCCTCACTCGAAAGCAATTCTGTACTGTAAACAATAAAACCATGTGTCAAACCCACCGCGAGGTTTGTGCCTTCGTTGTTCCATGAGAGGCATGTCACCAGCTGCTCTGGTTGTTCCACAACCATCTGAACTCGTTCCTCCTTCCTCCTTCCTCTCTCCCTTTTTATATTCTCGCACCAAGCTCAGGTCCACGCAATGGCCAGAAAGAGAAAGCAATTGAGGTGGAGCAGGAAAAAAAAAAAAACAAAGAAAGAAAAAAAGAAACACAAAAATGATAAAAAATTGCTCTACACAAAACACACAACTGCATCTCATGCAGCTACAACGCACCACCCCACACCACAGCGACACCCTGCCTGCCGACAGAACTCATCCTTCCTTCCTTTCATCTATCCCCCTTTTTTTGCTCATGGAATAAGGATATGTCTCAGATTGTCTTCACGGGTTGACATGCGTCGCACAAGCTTCCCACACCTATTAACAGCTTGTTGATGCAGCGATCCACCTTTTGAATCTCCACAAACGCGATGCCGCTCCTCCACAGCAAGCGTTAATTGACTCCTGTCATGGAAATTCGTAATTCCCAACTGCTGCAACTTTGCAAACTGCAATTGCGGAGCCAACAGAGTCAGTGGCGCCCCCTTTGTAGAAAAATTGAGGTAATGCGCAAGATAGGCAATCCGCACAGCCTCGCGCTCACACACATGCGACAATGAGAACAGGTTCCTCAAGGTTTCTGGCAGGCCTGCACGCACTCGGGAAATCTGCATAATGGCATCAAATTCACTGACAGGGTTCCAAACAAGAAATTGAACACGCGACGTACGTTGACTCCCTGACTGCAACTCCATTAAATGGCGTACAGATTGTAGGGTTGAGAGGCGAGCACTGCGCTCCTGAAGCAAAAGTGGAGGCTGCAGTGTTTTGTTACCCCCTACACACAATGAAGGCGACTGAGGACGCAAATAAGCCTCGCATCGTAGCTGAAATAATGTTGTGAAGGGAATCATTATCATCAACTTTGGGGCTGGTGCTCCACCATCGTCCGTTGCACCTTTTTCCACGACAGTGAAGGAAGCGTTTCCTTGTCGCACCGCCCTTGTCCATGATGCAATGGCTCGACCAGCCAACAATGGTTCAACTAGAAACGATGTCGTCACAAGTTCCCGCCTATGCATTGCACTTGAAGGATGAAGCCACTCCGCCTCTGTACTCTCGCGACACCATGCTATGCCCGTCGTGCTGCTACTTGCGCTGGGAAGAACGACATCAGACCACTTTTGGGATACAACACTACTCAGAAGAGCCACATCCAGGGCATGCTGCTCCACATACAGCTCCGCCTTATCGTGTGGCATTCTTTCTTCTCTCCGAGCATCTTTTAGTGCTTGAACGTAGAGACTAAACCACTCACCATACGGCAGGGATGTAATACTCCGATGCGGCACAGAAGCCACACGTTCGAGTAGGCGTGCAAAGGTATTTCCTTGCATGGAAAAGTTTTTTTTTGTTTTGCGTTTCTTTGTGCGCTTTCCCGCGCCGTTCCCCTTCAAATGCTGGTAGTACAAAAAAAATAATAAGGCAAAAAATAGGAAAATAAAGCCTCACCCATCTGCTCACCACTAGATAAGAAAGAAACATAGAGTTTAGGAGAAAGGGAAAGGGACAACCACATGTACATGTTTTCAAATAGTTGTTGGACAATTCTTCAGGTATTGGTTTTGAATGTAGATGCATACGCATGGACCTGTGTGTTAACACAGCTGCACATCTTTAGACGTTCGTAACTCGTCTGGGTTGAAAGGTTCACGCCATATTTTAGTGAAATAAAGGATGTATTTTTTTTTTGTTTGTATGCGTTTCATTTTTTTAATTCCAATAAAAACACACATGTGAACGTGTATGCACGCCATACAGTAGATGAGGCATGTGCGTCTCATTATGCATCATTTTGGGGTAAGACACATCCTCACTGCATTCCGCATCGTCTCGGTCGTCTGCTTTTTATCCGCTGCCTTGAAGATGGCCGTTCCGGCAACAATGATGTTCGCTCCCGCCTCTGCAGCCGCGTAAATTGTTTCTTCACTCACACCCCCATCAACTTGAATATTTAACAGGGGATGGGCCTGCCGTAGCTCCGCGATCTTCGGCATCATGTCTTGCATGAACGTTTGCCCACCAAAACCTGGTTCGACAGTCATAACAAGCACCGTGTCCACCAATTTCTCTTCTACAAGGTCTTTCACTGCACTTGCCGGTGTGCTTGGCTTGAGCGCCACTCCGCACTGCATCCCAGCGGCTCGGATTTGATTTGCAACTGCCTTTGGGTTTTCCGCCGCCTCAAAGTGAAAAGTCATCTGTGAGGCCCCGGCCTTTGCCATTTCTTCTACCCACCGGTCAGGGTTCGTGATCATGCAATGCACATCCAGGAATACGTGTTGTAAATGCTTTCGCAGGGATTCCACCACACACATGCCAACAGAAATGTTCGGAACAAAGTGTCCATCCATCACATCCACATGTATCCACTCCGAGGCACCTCCTTCGTCGGAAAGGACATGCAAACACCCATCAAGAAGCCGTGCAAAGTCGAAGGCGAGGATGGATGGGGCTATGATCGGCCGCAGCGGCTCGGGGCGATGGGAGCTCAGCCAAGTGGCACGGTCATGGTGGTGAAACATTTTGCACAGCCAGGCAAACCAAAAAAAATAATTATTACTCTCTTCATGGGATGCGTCAACACACACGCAAAATGGGGTAAAAAAAGGCAAACGTAAACAAATGAACCGGAAAAGCGGGGTCAGTGGTGGTGGGACACAAAAGACAATCACAATTTATCCCCCGCACAAACGTTTAGACTCGGGGACCAACCAGCCAAAATGCTGCAAAGAAATTCCGCACCGCACGAGGCTGTCGTAAAAAAAAATGGAGGGGGAACTGATGGGGAAAAGAAAATAAAGAATGAAAGAATACGGAGAGGACGGTCGTAATATAAATTAACTTCCCTTTCTTACTTTCCCCCCCCCCCCCACTCGCCACCACTAGACCCGCATTTTTACCTCTCAGCTCGCAAGCAAAATCTGTGCTTCATCCAACATGTGCCGCGCCTTGCAGGCTTCCCATTCTTTCATGACGCTGCTTGGAAGCTGCTCGAGGGCCGTTTCCAGCGAGAGGATTGCGATGGAGCATCTGGCACTCCCCGTATGTAAAGAGGATCCACTCAAACAGCGCGAAAGCTGCACGGCTTGTGGCGGATTTGCCAAATCGGCGCGGAGGGCAAGAATAAGTTCTTGCAACCATCCATACATTTCCGCAAGAACGGCTAAAAGAGCATGCATCCCAAGCATCATCTTCGAACTGTACGGTGGTATATTTTTGGAGCTTTCTTTTTCCTCAATTTGAAATCCAGCAGCTGAAGCCGCAGTCATCATCGAAGCTCCTTGTTGTTGTTGCTGCGACTTCCGCGGCAAAGACGCCTCCTTCGCCTGTTGCAGCTTACTGCACCACGCCTGCTGTGAATTAGAGAGGGAACGGAGAAGCGTGCTTACATCTTCCGTGTGCTGAGCGATAATGAGCTCCACGGTGGACTCGGGAAAGGCAAGAAGTATACCAAGTGGATCCGTACAGCAGCGCAACGCATTATCACTGACCCCATAAGAAAGTGAGGGACAAGAAATACGGCGTGTGGCTTCCTCCACGACTATCCGCTGCGACGTAAGATTGCTAACGGCACTGAGATTAGCCACAACCGAGTCCAGAAGGTTTTGGCATTCACGAAAGCGTTGCACCACGTGTGCGGCCATCAATCTCTCCCCCCTTCCCCCTCCCTCCCGCACCCTCTACAAATATCCATCCATCCACCCATCACAAACAAAACCGAGAAAGAGAGAGAAGAGGAACAGAAACGCCTGTCACGAGAGAAGTATTTATACTGAAACTATCACTCACTCTCCTCAACACAAAACAAAAACAACAACAACAACAACAACACGGGTGCAGCACCCACAAATAACACTTAATTGACATCAACACCCTTCTCTCGCTTTGAAAGATATGAAGATACACTCGTTCAGCACACTTTCCCTTCTTTAATCACACACTGCTCTGCGTCCTATGCTTTCATCACAGCAATCGCACGCAGTTCAAATGACTTCTCTCACATAGTGTCTCCAAAGTGGCGAATATATAAGAACGAATTCCCAACAAAAATCCGTTTTTCTTCTTCTTTAGTTGCTTCTCTCTAGCTCCCTTTTACACCCTCACATCCTTTTTTCCCTCACCTCTACTGTCTACATCCTTTTCATACCTTTATGTGCATATACGCTCGGCCTGCGCCTTTCGTTTTCCGCAGTGTCATTTTGCTGCGGTGTTGATAGGAACTACACAAATGAGAAGGGTTGCTCTTCCACCGATGGCTTGCGCATCGCCGCATGCACCACAACAACGCCTACAGACGACAAAGCCAACCAAAACACCACCGAACTACCATCTGTGAGAAAAAATGAAAGACCCGCAAAGAGGGTAATAAATAGATACGCCCGTGGAAAGGTTATTTTATGACTAGCCACGGTGAAGTGACTGCTGTTTGTCTCCGCCGCTTCCGCCCGCTTTGCACTTACAAACCAACACATCATTACAGTAAGCAAGAAACACAACGCAAACGCTGGGTTCAGAAGCAGCACATAAGACGAGCACAATAGTGCCATGATGATGTAGTTGTGGTAGTAGTGATTGATGTTGCGGTTAAGGCGGCTGAAAAAATCACTGAGACCTGACGGAAGCGAGAAACTCTGCCGGTCAAAGAACTCCTTCCATGGACACACCATCGCGAGTCGCCGTCGTGTTCCATCCACCGCGTATGCGCAGTAATGCTGCACCTTCCCGGCAAATGTAGAGGGAGGTGCGGCGGCGGCGGCGGCCTCAGTTATGCCCACCTCGGTGGTATCTGCGGCACCGTCCACAAACGCCATGTCACTTTTCCGCGGAGGAGCAGTGGCCATTGCGAGACTGTTCGTTTTGTAATCGTGTCTCGGAACCAACCTAAGGAGGGGGGTAACGTACTCGAATCGTCACAGCAACAGGACCTAAAGAAGAATGCAAGCAATTCTAAATCGTTGTTGAAGGAAACGGAAAAAAAAGTGAAGAAAAAAAAACGCCAATAAAGACATGGGCAAAGCGCCTCGCGTCGAAAAGCCAATTTCACAGACTTTGAACCACGTCTTACCCTCTCTCTCTCTCTGTGTGTGTGTGTGTGTTCCTCTAAGGCATTGCAATAACAGCTCAAGCATGTAATTACACCTTTTTTTGTCGTACGACAGGTCTACACAATTCGTCCTCGATATGTCCCTCCCTCTCTCTCTCTCTTTCATACACAAGATAACAGTGTGGCTTTCCCCTTCGTTTGCAAGCAATGATGGATCTCTCTATTTGTTTATCCCAGACAGGCACGAAAAAAGAAAGGGAGTAAAATACAGAAACAGAGACGCACACGTCCATTTTTTACTCTATCCAATATGTTGTACACCTTTTCTCAAGCCTGACGCCTATTCATGTTTTCTTCTTCTTCTTTGGTTGCCTTACGGTATGCGCGGGCGATTTTTTTTTTTTTTGCTGTTGTTGTTCTTTACTTCTCCCTCATATTCCTGCGTTTGATTCTATATTCCAAGACTATCATCCCTTGAAGAATTTGATGCGTAGCTTAAGGGAGCGTCGCATGATGTCTAGAAGCTGAGGCGCCCTCAAACTGGAAATACCGTTCACACTTTGAATGCGCCATGTCGTCTTCATTGGGGGTTTCAGGAAAGTCTTATAGAAGGGATGCCTGCGCCTGGCGTCTCGCTTGGATGTCAACTCCGGCAGCGATGTTAGATGCACCTGTCGTTCATTTCCCTCACCACTACTCTCAAGCGACAATCCCCACTTCCTCTCATTGGACTCACGACGTATCACCATTTCCTCCGGTGTTAATAGTTCTATCGTGACGTTGTTAGGAAAAAGGAGAGGCTCAGGTGTGTCGCCTGTTGCCTGCGGCCCCTCCTTCAACCTTCCCTGCGGCCTTTCCTCTATACCTGACGTGTCGTCCGCTGCGGCATCCTCATCGGCGACCATTGGGTAGGTCTCCTTCACGTCGTCTTCTTCCGCGTGCTGCTCAGGCTCCGCCAGCAATTCCTCTGCCTCATTCGCGTTCGCAGTGCACGCATCATCGGCCTTTGCATCTAAATCCTCCGCGTTTTCGTGAGTTTCTTGTTGTTGGATCCTCATTTTCTGTGCACGTTCCCCAGATCGCCTTATGCTTTTGCTATTCACCAGTGCTACTTCCCTCACCTGCTCAACTTGTTCTTGGTTGAGAGCCACGGCTACTCCTTCAGTCACAGGCGCGTGGCTCCCTCCTGCCATGGCGGGGGTCACAACTACAAAATTTAGTACAACCGTCTCTGTATGGGCACACAAC